>NW_026698545.1:0-25653 GCF_030435755.1 Ochotona princeps
CTGAGTTTCCTTGAGAGCTGCTTGGAAGCCTGATGGTGTGTGAAGTTAGTGAGCCAAATGGAGTTGTTCTCCCACAAGAACCACTCGGCTGATCCTTCTTCAATATGCCCTTCACCAACATGCAGTGTTTCCTTGATTGAATTAGCTCTCACACCAATATTTGCGTCTAGAGCTTTTGCACTGAGGGCTATCTGAAAACGGCTGTGGCGCTGAAGTTGCCTGTGAATGTGGAGTTGGTGGCATGTGAAACCGACATGTGGAGCATTCGTTTGTGTGGGATGTTCTACCAGGTTCATTCCTAGATAATGCACTCAAAGGGCACTAAGCATAGAGTGTGAAAACTGAGTTTCCTTGAGAGCTGCTTGGAAGCCTGATGGTGTGTGAAGTTAGTGAGCCAAATGAGTTGTTCTCCCACAAAAAACCACTCGGCTGATCCTTCTTCAATATGCCCTTCACCAACATGCAGTGTTTCCTTGATTGAATTAGCTCTCACACAAATATTTGCGTCTAGAGCCTTTGCATTGAGGCTATCTGAAACGGCTGTGGCGCTGAAGTTGCCTGCGAATGTGGAGTTGGTGGCATGTGAAACCCGCATGTGGAGCATTCGTTTGTGTGGGATGTTCTACCAGGTTCATTCCTAGATAATGCACTCAAAGGGCACTAAGCATAGAGTGTGAAAACTGAGTTTCCTTGAGAGCTGCTTGGAAGCCTGATGGTGTGTGAAGTTAGTGAGCCAAATGGAGTTGTTCTCCACAAGAACCACTCGCTGATCCTTCTTCAATATGCCCTTCACCAACATGCAGTATTTCCTTGATTGAATTAGCTCTCACACCAATATTTGCGTCTAGAGCCTTTGCATTGAGGGCTATCTGAAAACGGGTGTGGCGCTGAAGTTGCCTGTGAATGTGGAGTTGGTGGCATGTGAAACCCGCATGTGGAGCATTCGTTTGTGTGGGATGCTCTACCAGGTTCATTCCTAGATAATGCACTCAAAGGACACTAAGCATAGAGTGTGAAAACTGAGTTTCCTTGAGAGCTGCTTGGAAGCCTGATGGTGTGTGAAGTTAGTGAGCCAAATGGAGTTGTTCTCCCACAAAAAACCACTCGGCTGATCCTTCTTCAATATGCCCTTCACCAACATGCAGTGTTTCCTTGATTGAATTAGCTCTCACACCAATATTTGCGTCTAGAGCCTTTGCATTGAGGGCTATCTGAAAACGGCTGTGGCGCTGAAGTTGCCTGTGAATGTGGAGTTGGTGGCATGTGAAACCCGCATGTGGAGCATTCGTTTGTGTGGGATGCTCTACCAGGTTCATTCCTAGATAATGCACTCAAAGGGCACTAAGCATAGAGTGTGAAAACTGAGTTTCCTTGAGAGCTGCTTGGAAGCCTGATGGTGTGTGAAGTTAGTGAGCCAAATGGAGTTGTTCTCCCACAAGAACCACTCGGCTGATCCTTCTTCAATATGCCCTTCACCAACATGCAGTGTTTCCTTGATTGAATTAGCTCTCACACCAATATTTGCGTCTAGAGCCTTTGCATTGAGGGCTATCTGAAAACGGCTGTGGCGCTGAAGTTGCCTGTGAATGTGGAGTTGGTGCATGTGAAACCCGCATGTGGAGCATTCGTTTGTGTGGATGCTCACCAAGCTTCATTTCAGCCCTAGGTTCTCAAAGGGCACTAAGCATAGAGTGTAAATACTGAGTTTCCTTGAGAGCTGCTTGAAGCCTGATGGTGTGTGAAGTTAGTGAGCCAAATGGAGTTGTTCTCCCACAAGAACCACTCGGCTGATCCTTCTTCAATATGCCCTTCACCAACATGCAGTGTTTCCTTGATTGAATTAGCTCTCACACCAATATTTGCGTCTAGAGCCTTTGCATTGAGTGCTATCTGAAAACGGCTGTGGCGCTGAAGTTGCCTGCGAATGTGGAGTTGTGGCATGTGAAACCCGCATGTGGAGCATTCGTTTGTGTGGGATGTTCTACCAGGTTCATTCCTAGATAATGCACTCAAAGGGTACTAAGCATAGAGTGTGAAAACTGAGTTTCCTTGAGAGCTGCTTGGAAGCCTGATGGTGTGTGAAGTTAGTGAGCAAATGGAGTTGTTCTCCCACAAGAACCACTCGGCTGATCCTTCTTCAATATGCCCTTCACCAACAAGCAGTGTTTCCTTGATTGAATTAGCTCTCATACCAATATTTGCGTCTAGAGCCTTTGCATTGAGGGCTATCTGAAACGGCTGTGGCGCTGAAGTTGCCTGTCAATAAGAGTTGGTGGCATGTGAAACCCACATGTGGAGCATTCGTTTGTGTGGGATGCTCACCAAGCTTCATTCAGTCCTAGGTACTCAAAGGGCACTAAGCATAGAGTGTGAAAACTGAATTTCCTTGAGAGCTGCTTGGATGCCTGATGGTGTGTGAAGCTAGTGAGCCAAATAGAGCTTTTCTCCCACAAGAACCACTCGGCTGATCCTTCTTCAATATGCCCTTCACCAACATGCAGTGTTTCCTTGATTGAATTAGCTCTCACACCAATATTTGCGTCTAGAGCCTTTGCATTGAGGGCTATCTGAAAACGGCTGTGGCGCTGAAGTTGCCTGTGAATGTGGAGTTGGTGCATGTGAAACCCGCATGTGGAGCATTCGTTTGTGTGGATGCTCACCAAGCTTCATGTCAGTCCTAGGCACTCAAAGGGCACTAAGCATAGAGTGTGAAAACTGAGTTTCCTTGAGAGCTGCTTGGAAGCCTGATGGTGTGTGAAGTTAGTGAGCCAAATGGAGTTGTTCTCCCACAAGAACCACTCGGCTGATCCTTCTTTAAAATGCCCTTCACCAACATGCAGTGTTTCCTTGATTGAATTAGCTCTCACACCAATATTTGCGTCTAGAGCCTTTGCATTGAGGGCTATCTGAAAACGGCTGTGGCGCTGAAGTTGCCTGTGAATGTGGAGTTGGTGGCATGTGAAACCCGCATGTGGAGCATTCGTTTGTGTGGGATGCTCTACCAGGTTCATTCCTAGATAATGCACGCAAAGGGCACTAAGCATAGAATGTGAAAACTGAGTTCCTTGAGAGCTGCTTGGAAGCCTGATGGTGTGTGAAGTTAGTGAGCCAAATGGAGTTGTTCTCCACAAGAACCACTCGGCTGATCCTTCTCAATATGCCCTTCACCAACATGCAGTGTTTCCTTGATTGAATTAGCTCTCACACCAATATTTGCGTCTAGAGCCTTTGCATTGAGGGCTATCTGAAAACGGCTGTGGCGCTGAAGTTGCCTGTGAATGTGGAGTTGGTGGCATGTGAAACCCGCATGTGGAGCATTCGTTTGTGTGGGATGCTCTACCAGGTTCATTCCTAGATAATGCACTCAAAGGGCACTAAGCATAGAGTGTGAAAACTGAGTTTCCTTGAGAGCTGCTTGGATGCCTGATGGGTGTGTGAAGCTAGTGAGCCAAATAGAGCTTTTCTCCACAAGAACCACTCGGCTGATCCTTCTTCAATATGCCCTTCACCAACATGCAGTGTTTCCTTGATTGAATTAGCTCTCACACCAATATTTGCGTCTAGAGCCTTTGCATTGAGGGCTATCTGAAAACGGCTGTGGCGCTGAAGTTGCCTGTGAATGTGGAGTTGGTGGCATGTGAAACCCGCATGTGGAGCATTCGTTTGTGTGGGATGCTCACCAAGCTTTATGTCAGTCCTAGGCACTCAAAGGGCACTAAGCATAGAGTGTGAAAACTGAGTTTCCTTGAGAGCTGCTTGGAAGCCTGATGGTGTGTGAAGTTAGTGAGCCAAATGGAGTTGTTCTCCCACAAGAACCACTCGGCTGATCCTTCTTTAATATGCCCTTCACCAACATGCAGTGTTTCCTTGATTGAATTAGCTCTCACACCAATATTTGCGTCTAGAGCCTTTGCATTGAGGGCTATCTGAAAACGGCTGTGGCGCTGAAGTTGCCTGTGAATGTGGAGTTGGTGGCATGTGAAACCCGCATGTGGAGCATTCGTTTGTGTGGGATGCTCTACCAGGTTCATTCCTAGATAATGCACTCAAAGGGCACTAAGCATAGAGTGTGAAAACTGAGTTTCCTTGAGAGCTGCTTGGAAGCCTGATGGTGTGTGAAGTTAGTGAGCCAAATGGAGTTGTTCTCCCACAAGAACCACTCGGCTGATCCTTCTTCAATATGCCCTTCACCAACATGCAGTGTTTCCTGATTGAATTAGCTCTCACACCAATATTTGCGTCTAGAGCCTTTGCATTGAGGGCTATCTGAAAATGGCTGTGGCGCTGAAGTTGCCTGTCAATAGGAGTTGGTGGCATGTGAAACCCGCATGTGGAGCATTCGTTTGTGTGGGATGCTCACCAAGCTTCATTTCATTCTAGGCACTCAAAGGGCACTAAGCATAGAGTGTGAAAACTGAGTTTCCTTGAGAGCTGCTTGGAAGCCTGATGGTGTGTGAAGTTAGTGAGCCAAATGGAGTTGTTCTCCCACAAGAACCACTCGGCTGATCCTTCTTCAATATGCCCTTCACCAACATGCAGTGTTTCCTTGATTGAATTAGCTCTCACACCAATATTTGCGTCTAGAGCCTTTGCATTGAGGGCTATCTGAAAATGGCTGTGGCGCTGAAGTTGCCTGTGAATGTGGAGTTGGTGGCATGTGAAACCCGCATGTGGAGCATTCGTTTGTGTGGGATGCTCACCAAGCTTCATTTCATTCCTAGGCACTCAAAGGGCACTAAGCATAGAGTGTGAAAACTGAGTTTCTTGAGAGCTGCTTGGAAGCCTGATGGTGTGTGAAGTTAGTGAGCCAAATGGAGTTGTTCTCCCACAAGAACCACTCGACTGATCCTTCTTCAATATGCCCTTCACCAACATGCAGCGTTTCCTTGATTGAATTAGCTCTCACACCAATATTTGCGTCTAGAGCCTTTGCATTGAGGGCTATCTGAAAACGGCTGTGGCGCTGAAGTTGCCTGTGAATGGTGGAAGTTGGTGGCATGTGAAACCCGCATGTGGAGCATTCGTTTGTGTGGGATGCTCTACCAGGTTCATTCCTAGATAATGCACTCAATGGGCACTAAGCATAGAGTGTGAAAACTGAGTTTCCTTGAGAGCTGCTTGGATGCCTGATGGTGTGTGAAGTTAGTGAGCCAAATGGAGTTGTTCTCCCACAAGAACCACTCGGCTGATCCTTCTTCAATATGCCCTTCACCAACATGCAGTGTTTCCTTGATTGAATTAGCTCTCACAATAATATTTGCGTCTAGAGCCTTTGCATTGAGGGCTATCTGAAAACGGCTGTGGCGCTGAAGTTGCCTGTGAATGTGGAGTTGGTGGCATGTGAAACCCGCATGTGGAGCCTTCGTTTGTGTGGGATGCTCACCAAGCTTCATTTCAGTCCTAGGTACTCAAAGGGCACTAAGCATAGAGTGTGAAAACTGAGTTTCCTTGAGAGCTGCTTGGAAGCCTGATGGTGTGTGAAGTTAGTGAGCCAAATGGAGTTGTTCTCCCACAAGAACCACTCGGCTGATCCTTCTTCAATATGCCCTTCACCAACATGCAGTGTTTCCTTGATTGAATAGCTCTCACACCAATATTTGCGTCTAGAGCCTTTGCATTGAGGGCTATCTGAAAATGGCTGTGGCGCTGAAGTTGCCTGTGAATGTGGAGTTGGTGGCATGTGAAACCCGCATGTGAAGCATTCGTTTGTGTGGGATGCTCTACAGTTCATTTCAGTCCTAGGCACTCAAAGGGCACTAAGCATAGAGTGTGAAAACTGAGTTCCCTTGAGAGCTGCTTGGAAGCCTGATGGTGTGTGAAGTTAGTGAGCCAAATGGAGTTGTTCTCCCACAAAAACCACTCGGCTGATCCTTCTTCAATATGCCCTTCACCAACATGCAGTGTTTCCTTGATTGAATTAGCTCTCACACCAATATTTGCGTCTAGAGCCTTTGCATTGAGGGCTATCTGAAAAGGGCTGTGGCGCTGAAGTTGCCTGTGAATGTGGAGTTGGTGGCATGTGAAACCCGCATGTGGAGCATTCGTTTGTGTGGGATGCTCTACCAGGTTCATTCCTAGATAATGCACTCAAAGGGCACTAAGCATAGAGTGTGAAAACTGAGTTTCCTTGAGAGCTGCTTGGAAGCCTGATGGTGTGTGAAGTTACTGAGTCAAATGGAGTTGTTCTCCCACAAGAACCACTCGGCTGATCCTTCTTCAATATGCCCTTCACCAACATGCAGTGTTTCCTTGATTGAATTAGCTCTCACACCAATATTTGCGTCTAGAGCCTTTGCATTGAGGGCTATCTGAAAACGGCTGTGGTGCTGAAGTTGCCTGTGAATGTGGAGTTGGTGGCATGTGAAACCCGCATGTGGAGCATTCGTTTGTGTGGATGCTCTACCAGGTTGATTTCAGTCCTAGGTACTCAAAGGGCACTAAGTATAGAGTGTGAAAACTGAGTTTCCTTGAGAGCTGCTTGGATGCCTGAAGGTGTGTGATGTTAGTGAGCCAAATGGAGTTGTTCTCCCACAAGAACCACTCGGCTGATCCTTCTTCAATATGCCCTTCACCAACATGCAGTGTTTCCTTGATTGAATTAGCTCTCACACCAATATTTGCGTCTAGAGCCTTTGCATTGAGGGCTATCTGAAAACGGCTGTGGCGCTGAAGTTGCCTGTGAATGTGGAGTTGGTGGCATGTGAAACCCGCATGTGGAGCATTCGTTTGTGTGGGATGTTCTACCAGGTTCATTCCTAGATAATGCACTCAAAGGGCACTAAGCATAGAGTGTGAAAACTGAGTTTCCTTGAGAGCTGCTTGGAAGCCTGATGGTGTGTGAAGTTAGTGAGCCAAATGGAGTTGTTCTCCCACAAGAACCACTCGGCTGATCCTTCTTCAATATGCCCTTCACCAACATGCAGTGTTTCCTTGATTGAATTAGCTCTCACACCAATATTTGCGTCTAGAGCCTTTGCATTGAGGGCTATCTGAAAACGGCTATGGCGCTGAAGTTGCCTGTGAATGTGGAGTTGGTGGCATGTGAAACCCGCATGTGGAGCATTCGTTTGTGTGGGATGCTCTACCAGGTTCATTCCTAGATAATGCACTCAAAGGGCACTAAGCATAGAGTGTGAAAACTGAATTTCCTTGAGAGCTGCTTGGAAGCCTGATGGTGTGTGAAGTTAGTGAGCCAAATGGAGTTGTTCTCCCACAAAAAACCACTCGGCTGATCCTTCTTCAATATGCCCTTCACCAACATGCAGTGTTTCTTGATTGAATTAGCTCTCACACCAATATTTGCGTCTAGAGCCTTTGCATTGAGGGCTATCTGAAAACGGGTGTGGCGCTGAAGTTGCCTGTGAATGTGGAGTTGGTGGCATGTGAAACTCGCATGTGGAGCATTCGTTTGTGTGGGATGCTCTACCAGCTTCATTCCTAGATTATGCACTCAAAGGGCACTAAGCATAGAGTGTGAAAACTGAGTTTCCTTGAGAGCTGCTTGGAAGCCTGATGGTGTGTGAAGTTAGTGAGCCAAATGGAGTTGTTCTCCCACAAAAAACCACTCGGCTGATCCTTCTTCAATATGCCCTTCACCAACATGCAGTGTTTCCTTGATTGAATTAGCTCTCACACCAATATTTGCGTCTAGAGCCTTTGCATTGAGGGCTATCTGAAAACGGCTGGGGCGCTGAAGTTGCCTGTGAATGTGGAGTTGGTGGCATGTGAAACCCGCATGTGGAGCATTCGTTTGTGTGGCATGCTCTACCAGGTTCATTCCTAGATAATGCACTCAAAGGGCACTAAGCATAGAGTGTGAAAACTGAATTTCCTTGAGAGCTGCTTGGAAGCCTATTGGTGTGTGAAGTTAGTGAGCCAAATGGAGTTGTTCTCCCACAAAAAACCACTCGGCTGATCCTTCTTCAATATGCCCTTCACCAACATGCAGTGTTTCCTTGATTGAATTAGCTCTCACACCAATATTTGCGTCTAGAGCCTTTGCATTGAGGGCTATCTGAAAACGGCTGTGGCGCTGAAGTTGCCTGTGAATGTGGAGTTGGTGGCATGTGAAACCCGCATGTGGAGCATTCGTTTGTGTGGGATGCTCTACCAGGTTCATTCCTAGATAATGCACGCAAAGGGCACTAAGCATAGAATGTGAAAACTGAGTTTCCTTGAGAGCTGCTTGGAAGCCTGATGGTGTGTGAAGTTAGTGAGCCAAATGGAGTTGTTCTCCCACAAGAACCACTCGGCTGATCCTTCCTCAATATGCCCTTCACCAACATGCAGTGTTTCCTTGATTGAATTAGCTCTCACACCAATATTTGCGTCTAGAGCCTTTGCATTGAGGGCTATCTGAAAACGGCTGTGGCGCTGAAGTTGCCTGTGAATGTGGAGTTGGTGGCATGTGAAACCCGCATGTGGAGCATTCGTTTGTGTGGGATGCTCTACCAGGTTCATTCCTAGATAATGCACTCAAAGGGCACTAAGCATAGAGTGTGAAAACTGAGTTTCCTTGAGAGCTGCTTGGATGCCTGATGGTGTGTGAAGCTAGTGAGCCAAATAGAGCTTTTCTCCCACAAGAACCACTCGGCTGATCCTTCTTCAATATGCCCTTCACCAACATGCAGTGTTTCCTTGATTGAATTAGCTCTCACACCAATATTTGCGTCTAGAGCCTTTGCATTGAGGGCTATCTGAAAACGGCTGTGGCGCTGAAGTTGCCTGTGAATGTGGAGTTGGTGGCATGTGAAACCCGCATGTGGAGCATTCGTTTGTGTGGGATGCTCACCAAGCTTTATGTCAGTCCTAGGCACTCAAAGGGCACTAAGCATAGAGTGTGAAAACTGAGTTTCCTTGAGAGCTGCTTGGAAGCCTGATGGTGTGTGAAGTTAGTGAGCCAAATGGAGTTGTTCTCCCACAAGAACCACTCGGCTGATCCTTCTTTAATATGCCCTTCACCAACATGCAGTGTTTCCTTGATTGAATTAGCTCTCACACCAATATTTGCGTCTAGAGCCTTTGCATTGAGGGCTATCTGAAAACGGCTGTGGCGCTGAAGTTGCCTGTGAATGTGGAGTTGGTGGCATGTGAAACCCGCATGTGGAGCATTCGTTTGTGTGGGATGCTCTACCAGGTTCATTCCTAGATAATGCACTCAAAGGGCACTAAGCATAGAGTGTGAAAACTGAGTTTCCTTGAGAGCTGCTTGGAAGCCTGATGGTGTGTGAAGTTAGTGAGCCAAATGGAGTTGTTCTCCCACAAGAACCACTCGGCTGATCCTTCTTCAATATGCCCTTCACCAACATGCAGTGTTTCCTTGATTGAATTAGCTCTCACACCAATATTTGCGTCTAGAGCCTTTGCATTGAGGGCTATCTGAAAATGGCTGTGGCGCTGAAGTTGCCTGTCAATAGGAGTTGGTGGCATGTGAAACCCGCATGTGGAGCATTCGTTTGTGTGGGATGCTCACCAAGCTTCATTTCATTCCTAGGCACTCAAAGGGCACTAAGCATAGAGTGTGAAAACTGAGTTTCCTTGAGAGCTGCTTGGAAGCCTGATGGTGTGTGAAGTTAGTGAGCCAAATGGAGTTGTTCTCCCACAAGAACCACTCGGCTGATCCTTCTTCAATATGCCCTTCACCAACATGCAGTGTTTCCTTGATTGAATTAGCTCTCACACCAATATTTGCGTCTAGAGCCTTTGCATTGAGGGCTATCTGAAAATGGCTGTGGCGCTGAAGTTGCCTGTGAATGTGGAGTTGGTGGCATGTGAAACCCGCATGTGGAGCATTCGTTTGTGTGGGATGCTCACCAAGCTTCATTTCATTCCTAGGCACTCAAAGGGCACTAAGCATAGAGTGTGAAAACTGAGTTTCCTTGAGAGCTGCTTGGAAGCCTGATGGTGTGTGAAGTTAGTGAGCCAAATGGAGTTGTTCTCCCACAAGAACCACTCGACTGATCCTTCTTCAATATGCCCTTCACCAACATGCAGCGTTTCCTTGATTGAATTAGCTCTCACACCAATATTTGCGTCTAGAGCCTTTGCATTGAGGGCTATCTGAAAACGGCTGTGGCGCTGAAGTTGCCTGTGAATGTGGAGTTGGTGGCATGTGAAACCCGCATGTGGAGCATTCGTTTGTGTGGGATGCTCTACCAGGTTCATTCCTAGATAATGCACTCAATGGGCACTAAGCATAGAGTGTGAAAACTGAGTTTCCTTGAGAGCTGCTTGGATGCCTGATGGTGTGTGAAGTTAGTGAGCCAAATGGAGTTGTTCTCCCACAAGAACCACTCGGCTGATCCTTCTTCAATATGCCCTTCACCAACATGCAGTGTTTCCTTGATTGAATTAGCTCTCACAATAATATTTGCGTCTAGAGCCTTTGCATTGAGGGCTATCTGAAAACGGCTGTGGCGCTGAAGTTGCCTGTGAATGTGGAGTTGGTGGCATGTGAAACCCGCATGTGGAGCCTTCGTTTGTGTGGGATGCTCACCAAGCTTCATTTCAGTCCTAGGTACTCAAAGGGCACTAAGCATAGAGTGTGAAAACTGAGTTTCCTTGAGAGCTGCTTGGAAGCCTGATGGTGTGTGAAGTTAGTGAGCCAAATGGAGTTGTTCTCCCACAAGAACCACTCGGCTGATCCTTCTTCAATATGCCCTTCACCAACATGCAGTGTTTCCTTGATTGAATTAGCTCTCACACCAATATTTGCGTCTAGAGCCTTTGCATTGAGGGCTATCTGAAAATGGCTGTGGCGCTGAAGTTGCCTGTGAATGTGGAGTTGGTGGCATGTGAAACCCGCATGTGAAGCATTCGTTTGTGTGGGATGCTCTACAGGTTCATTTCAGTCCTAGGCACTCAAAGGGCACTAAGCATAGAGTGTGAAAACTGAGTTCCCTTGAGAGCTGCTTGGAAGCCTGATGGTGTGTGAAGTTAGTGAGCCAAATGGAGTTGTTCTCCCACAAAAAACCACTCGGCTGATCCTTCTTCAATATGCCCTTCACCAACATGCAGTGTTTCCTTGATTGAATTAGCTCTCACACCAATATTTGCGTCTAGAGCCTTTGCATTGAGGGCTATCTGAAAAGGGCTGTGGCGCTGAAGTTGCCTGTGAATGTGGAGTTGGTGGCATGTGAAACCCGCATGTGGAGCATTCGTTTGTGTGGGATGCTCTACCAGGTTCATTCCTAGATAATGCACTCAAAGGGCACTAAGCATAGAGTGTGAAAACTGAGTTTCCTTGAGAGCTGCTTGGAAGCCTGATGGTGTGTGAAGTTACTGAGTCAAATGGAGTTGTTCTCCCACAAGAACCACTCGGCTGATCCTTCTTCAATATGCCCTTCACCAACATGCAGTGTTTCCTTGATTGAATTAGCTCTCACACCAATATTTGCGTCTAGAGCCTTTGCATTGAGGGCTATCTGAAAACGGCTGTGGTGCTGAAGTTGCCTGTGAATGTGGAGTTGGTGGCATGTGAAACCCGCATGTGGAGCATTCGTTTGTGTGGGATGCTCTACCAGGTTGATTTCAGTCCTAGGTACTCAAAGGGCACTAAGTATAGAGTGTGAAAACTGAGTTTCCTTGAGAGCTGCTTGGATGCCTGAAGGTGTGTGATGTTAGTGAGCCAAATGGAGTTGTTCTCCCACAAGAACCACTCGGCTGATCCTTCTTCAATATGCCCTTCACCAACATGCAGTGTTTCCTTGATTGAATTAGCTCTCACACCAATATTTGCGTCTAGAGCCTTTGCATTGAGGGCTATCTGAAAACGGCTGTGGCGCTGAAGTTGCCTGTGAATGTGGAGTTGGTGGCATGTGAAACCCGCATGTGGAGCATTCGTTTGTGTGGGATGTTCTACCAGGTTCATTCCTAGATAATGCACTCAAAGGGCACTAAGCATAGAGTGTGAAAACTGAGTTTCCTTGAGAGCTGCTTGGAAGCCTGATGGTGTGTGAAGTTAGTGAGCCAAATGGAGTTGTTCTCCCACAAGAACCACTCGGCTGATCCTTCTTCAATATGCCCTTCACCAACATGCAGTGTTTCCTTGATTGAATTAGCTCTCACACCAATATTTGCGTCTAGAGCCTTTGCATTGAGGGCTATCTGAAAACGGCTATGGCGCTGAAGTTGCCTGTGAATGTGGAGTTGGTGGCATGTGAAACCCGCATGTGGAGCATTCGTTTGTGTGGGATGCTCTACCAGGTTCATTCCTAGATAATGCACTCAAAGGGCACTAAGCATAGAGTGTGAAAACTGAATTTCCTTGAGAGCTGCTTGGAAGCCTGATGGTGTGTGAAGTTAGTGAGCCAAATGGAGTTGTTCTCCCACAAAAAACCACTCGGCTGATCCTTCTTCAATATGCCCTTCACCAACATGCAGTGTTTCCTTGATTGAATTAGCTCTCACACCAATATTTGCGTCTAGAGCCTTTGCATTGAGGGCTATCTGAAAACGGGTGTGGCGCTGAAGTTGCCTGTGAATGTGGAGTTGGTGGCATGTGAAACTCGCATGTGGAGCATTCGTTTGTGTGGGATGCTCTACCAGCTTCATTCCTAGATTATGCACTCAAAGGGCACTAAGCATAGAGTGTGAAAACTGAGTTTCCTTGAGAGCTGCTTGGAAGCCTGATGGTGTGTGAAGTTAGTGAGCCAAATGGAGTTGTTCTCCCACAAAAAACCACTCGGCTGATCCTTCTTCAATATGCCCTTCACCAACATGCAGTGTTTCCTTGATTGAATTAGCTCTCACACCAATATTTGCGTCTAGAGCCTTTGCATTGAGGGCTATCTGAAAACGGCTGGGGCGCTGAAGTTGCCTGTGAATGTGGAGTTGGTGGCATGTGAAACCCGCATGTGGAGCATTCGTTTGTGTGGCATGCTCTACCAGGTTCATTCCTAGATAATGCACTCAAAGGGCACTAAGCATAGAGTGTGAAAACTGAATTTCCTTGAGAGCTGCTTGGAAGCCTATTGGTGTGTGAAGTTAGTGAGCCAAATGGAGTTGTTCTCCCACAAAAAACCACTCGGCTGATCCTTCTTCAATATGCCCTTCACCAACATGCAGTGTTTCCTTGATTGAATTAGCTCTCACACCAATATTTGCGTCTAGAGCCTTTGCATTGAGGGCTATCTGAAAACGGCTGTGGCGCTGAAGTTGCCTATGAATGTGGAGTTGGTGGCATGTGAAACCCGCATGTGGAGCATTCGTTTGTGTGGGATGCTCTACCAGGTTCATTCCTAGATAATGCACTCAAAGGGCACTAAGCATAGAGTGTGAAAACTGAGTTTCCTTGAGAGCTGCTTGGAAGCCTGATGGTGTGTGAAGTTGGTGAGCCAAATGGAGTTGTTCTCCCACAAGAACCACTCGGCTGATCCTTCTTCAATATGCCCTTCACCAACATGCAGTGTTTCCTTGATTGAATTAGCTCTCACACCAATATTTGCGTCTAGAGCCTTTGCATTGAGGGCTATCTGAAAACGGCTGTGGCGCTGAAGTTGCCTGAGAATGTGGAGTTGGTGGCATGTGAAACCCGCATGTGGAGCATTCGTTTGTGTGGGATGCTGACCAAGCTTCATTTCAGTCCTAGGCACACAAAGGGCACTAAGCATAGAGTGTGAAAAATAAGTTTCCTTGTGAGCTGCTTGGATGCCTGATGGTGTGTGAAGTTAGTGAGCCAAATGGAGTTGTTCTCCCACAAGAACCACTCGGCTGATCCTTCTTCAATATGCCCTTCACCAACATGCAGTGTTTCCTTGATTGAATTAGCTCTCACACCAATATTTGCGTCTAGAGCCTTTGCATTGAGGGCTATCTGAAAACGGCTGTGGCGCTGAAGTTGCCTGTGAATGTGGAGTTGGTGGCATGTGAAACCCGCATGTGGAGCATTCGTTTGTGTGGGATGCTCACCAAGCTTCATGTCAGTCCTAGGCACTCAAAGGGCACTAAGCATAGAATGTGAAAACTGAGTTTCCTTGAGAGCTGCTTGGAAGCCTGATGGTGTGTGAAGTTAGTGAGCCAAATGGAGTTGTTCTCCCACAAGAACCACTCGGCTGATCCTTCTTCAATATGCCCTTCACCAACATGCAGTGTTTTCTTGATTGAATTAGCTCTCACACCAATATTTGCGTCTAGAGCCTTTGCATTGAGGGCTATCTGAAAACGGCTGTGGCGCTGAAGTTGCCTGTGAATGTGGAGTTGGTGGCATGTGAAACCCGCATGTGGAGCATTCGTTTGTGTGGGATGCTCTACCAGGTTCATTCCTAGATAATGCACTCAAAGGGCACTAAGCATAGAGTGTGAAAACTGAGTTTCCTTGAGAGCTACTTGGAAGCCTGACGGTGTGTGAAGTTAGTGAGCCAAATGGAGTTGTTCTCCCACAAGAACCACTCGGCTGATCCTTCTTCAATATGCCCTTCACCAACATGCAGTGTTTCCTTGATTGAATTAGCTCTCACACCAATATTTGCGTCTAGAGCCTTTGCATTGTGTGCTATCTGAAAACGGCTGTGGTGCTGAAGTTGCCTGTCAATGTGGAGTTGGTGGCATGTGAAACCCGCATGTGGAGCATTCGTTTGTGTGGGATGCTCTACCAGGTTCATTCCTAGATAATGCACTCAAAGGGCACTAAGCATAGAGTGTGAAAACTGAGTTTCTTTGAGAGCTGATTGGAAGCCTGATGGTGTGTGAAGTTAGTGAGCCAAATGGTGTTGTTGTCCCACAAGAACCACTCGGCTGATCCTTCTTCAATATGCCCTTCACCAACATGCAGTGTTTCCTTGATTGAATTAGCTCTCACACCAATATTTGCGTCTAGAGCCTTTGCATTGAGGGCTATCTGAAAACGGCTGTGGCGCTGAAGTTGCCTGTGAATGTGGAGTTGGTGGCATGTGAAACCCGCATGTGGAGCATTCGTTTGTGTGGGATGCTCACCAAGCTTCATTTCAGTCCTAGGCACTCAAAGGGCACTAAGCATAGAGTGTGAAAACTGAGTTTCCTTGAGAGCTGCTTGGAAGCCTGATGGTGTGTGAAGTTAGTGAGCCAAATGGAGTTGTTCTCCCACAAGAACCACTCGGCTGATCCTTCTTCAATATGCCCTTCACCAACATGCAGTGTTTCCTTGATTGAATTAGCTCTCACACCAATATTTGCGTCTAGAGCCTTTGCATTGAGGGCTATCTGAAAACGGCTGTGGCGCTGAAGTTGCCTGTGAATGTGGAGTTGGTGGCATGTGAAACCCGCATGTGGAGCATTCGTTTGTGTGGGATGCTCACCAAGCTTCATGTCAGTCCTAGGCACTCAAAGGGCACTAAGCATAGAATGTGAAAACTGAGTTTCCTTGAGAGCTGCTTGGAAGCCTGATGGTGTGTGAAGTTAGTGAGCCAAATGGAGTTGTTCTCCCACAAGAACCACTCGGCTGATCCTTCTTCAATATGCCCTTCACCAACATGCAGTGTTTTCTTGATTGAATTAGCTCTCACACCAATATTTGCGTCTAGAGCCTTTGCATTGAGGGCTATCTGAAAACGGCTGTGGCGCTGAAGTTGCCTGTGAATGTGGAGTTGGTGGCATGTGAAACCCGCATGTGGAGCATTCGTTTGTGTGGGATGCTCTACCAGGTTCATTCCTAGATAATGCACTCAAAGGGCACTAAGCATAGAGTGTGAAAACTGAGTTTCCTTGAGAGCTACTTGGAAGCCTGACGGTGTGTGAAGTTAGTGAGCCAAATGGAGTTGTTCTCCCACAAGAACCACTCGGCTGATCCTTCTTCAATATGCCCTTCACCAACATGCAGTGTTTCCTTGATTGAATTAGCTCTCACACCAATATTTGCGTCTAGAGCCTTTGCATTGAGGGCTATCTGAAAACGGGTGTGGCGCTGAAGTTGCCTGTGAATGTGGAGTTGGTGGCATGTGAAACTCGCATGTGGAGCATTCGTTTGTGTGGGATGCTCTACCAGCTTCATTCCTAGATTATGCACTCAAAGGGCACTAAGCATAGAGTGTGAAAACTGAGTTTCCTTGAGAGCTGCTTGGAAGCCTGATGGTGTGTGAAGTTAGTGAGCCAAATGGAGTTGTTCTCCCACAAAAAACCACTCGGCTGATCCTTCTTCAATATGCCCTTCACCAACATGCAGTGTTTCCTTGATTGAATTAGCTCTCACACCAATATTTGCGTCTAGAGCCTTTGCATTGAGGGCTATCTGAAAACGGCTGGGGCGCTGAAGTTGCCTGTGAATGTGGAGTTGGTGGCATGTGAAACCCGCATGTGGAGCATTCGTTTGTGTGGCATGCTCTACCAGGTTCATTCCTAGATAATGCACTCAAAGGGCACTAAGCATAGAGTGTGAAAACTGAATTTCCTTGAGAGCTGCTTGGAAGCCTGATGGTGTGTGAAGTTAGTGAGCCAAATGGAGTTGTTCTCCCACAAAAAACCACTCGGCTGATCCTTCTTCAATATGCCCTTCACCAACATGCAGTGTTTCCTTGATTGAATTAGCTCTCACACCAATATTTGCGTCTAGAGCCTTTGCATTGAGGGCTATCTGAAAACGGCTGTGGCGCTGAAGTTGCCTATGAATGTGGAGTTGGTGGCATGTGAAACCCGCATGTGGAGCATTCGTTTGTGTGGGATGCTCTACCAGGTTCATTCCTAGATAATGCACTCAAAGGGCACTAAGCATAGAGTGTGAAAACTGAGTTTCCTTGAGAGCTGCTTGGAAGCCTGATGGTGTGTGAAGTTGGTGAGCCAAATGGAGTTGTTCTCCCACAAGAACCACTCGGCTGATCCTTCTTTAATATGCCCTTCACCAACATGCAGTGTTTCCTTGATTGAATTAGCTCTCACACCAATATTTGCGTCTAGAGCCTTTGCATTGAGGGCTATCTGAAAACGGCTGTGGCGCTGAAGTTGCCTGAGAATGTGGAGTTGGTGGCATGTGAAACCCGCATGTGGAGCATTCGTTTGTGTGGGATGCTGACCAAGCTTCATTTCAGTCCTAGGCACACAAAGGGCACTAAGCATAGAGTGTGAAAAATAAGTTTCCTTGTGAGCTGCTTGGATGCCTGATGGTGTGTGAAGTTAGTGAGCCAAATGGAGTTGTTCTCCCACAAGAACCACTCGGCTGATCCTTCTTCAATATGCCCTTCACCAACATGCAGTGTTTCCTTGATTGAATTAGCTCTCACACCAATATTTGCGTCTAGAGCCTTTGCATTGAGGGCTATCTGAAAACGGCTGTGGCGCTGAAGTTGCCTGTGAATGTGGAGTTGGTGGCATGTGAAACCCGCATGTGGAGCATTCGTTTGTGTGGGATGCTCACCAAGCTTCATGTCAGTCCTAGGCACTCAAAGGGCACTAAGCATAGAATGTGAAAACTGAGTTTCCTTGAGAGCTGCTTGGAAGCCTGATGGTGTGTGAAGTTAGTGAGCCAAATGGAGTTGTTCTCCCACAAGAACCACTCGGCTGATCCTTCTTCAATATGCCCTTCACCAACATGCAGTGTTTTCTTGATTGAATTAGCTCTCACACCAATATTTGCGTCTAGAGCCTTTGCATTGAGGGCTATCTGAAAACGGCTGTGGCGCTGAAGTTGCCTGTGAATGTGGAGTTGGTGGCATGTGAAACCCGCATGTGGAGCATTCGTTTGTGTGGGATGCTCTACCAGGTTCATTCCTAGATAATGCACTCAAAGGGCACTAAGCATAGAGTGTGAAAACTGAGTTTCCTTGAGAGCTACTTGGAAGCCTGACGGTGTGTGAAGTTAGTGAGCCAAATGGAGTTGTTCTCCCACAAGAACCACTCGGCTGATCCTTCTTCAATATGCCCTTCACCAACATGCAGTGTTTCCTTGATTGAATTAGCTCTCACACCAATATTTGCGTCTAGAGCCTTTGCATTGTGTGCTATCTGAAAACGGCTGTGGTGCTGAAGTTGCCTGTCAATGTGGAGTTGGTGGCATGTGAAACCCGCATGTGGAGCATTCGTTTGTGTGGGATGCTCTACCAGGTTCATTCCTAGATAATGCACTCAAAGGGCACTAAGCATAGAGTGTGAAAACTGAGTTTCTTTGAGAGCTGATTGGAAGCCTGATGGTGTGTGAAGTTAGTGAGCCAAATGGTGTTGTTGTCCCACAAGAACCACTCGGCTGATCCTTCTTCAATATGCCCTTCACCAACATGCAGTGTTTCCTTGATTGAATTAGCTCTCACACCAATATTTGCGTCTAGAGCCTTTGCATTGAGGGCTATCTGAAAACGGCTGTGGCGCTGAAGTTGCCTGTGAATGTGGAGTTGGTGGCATGTGAAACCCGCATGTGGAGCATTCGTTTCTGTGGGATGCTCTACCAGGTTCATTCCTAGATAATGCACTCAAAGGGCACTAAGCATAGAGTGTGAAAACTGAGTTTCCTTGAGAGCTACTTGGAAGCCTGATGGTGTGTGAAGTTAGTGAGCCAAATGGAGTTGTTCTCCCACAAGAACCACTCGGCTGATCCTTCTTCAATATGCCCTTCACCAACATGCAGTGTTTCCTTGATTGAATTAGCTCTCACACCAATATTTGCGTCTAGAGCCTTTGCATTGAGTGCTATCTGAAAACGGCTGTGTGCTGAAGTTGCCTGTCAATGTGGAGTTGGTGGCATGTGAAACCCGCATGTGGAGCATTCGTTTGTGTGGGATGCTCTACCAGGTTCATTCCTAGATAATGCACTCAAAGGGCACTAAGCATAGAGTGTGAAAACTGAGTTTCCTTGAGAGCTACTTGGAAGCCTGATGGTGTGTGAAGTTAGTGAGCCAAATGGAGTTGTTCTCCCACAAGAACCACTCGGCTGATCCTTCTTCAATATGCCCTTCACCAACATGCAGTGTTTCCTTGATTGAATTAGCTCTCACACCAATATTTGGCGTCTAGAGCCTTTGCATTGAGGGCTATCTGAAAACGGCTGTGGCGCTGAAGTTGCCTGTGAATGTGGAGTTGGTGGCATGTGAAACCCGCATGTGGAGCATTCGTTTGTGTGGGATGCTCACCAAGCTTCATTTCAGTCCTAGGCACTCAAAGGGCACTAAGCATAGAGTGTGAAAACTGAGTTTCCTTGAGAGCTGCTTGGAAGCCTGATGGTGTGTGAAGTTAGTGAGCCAAATGGAGTTGTTCTCCCACAAGAACCACTCGGCTGATCCTTCTTCAATATGCCTTCACCAACATGCAGTGTTTCCTTGATTGAATTAGCTCTCACACCAATATTTGCGTCTAGAGCCTTTGCATTGAGGGCTATCTGAAAACGGCTGTGGTGCTGAAGTTGCCTGTGAATGTGGAGTTGGTGGCATGTGAAACCCGCATGTGGAGCATTCGTTTGTGTTGGATGCTCACCAAGCTTCATGTCAGTCCTAGGCACTCAAAGGGCACTAAGCATAGAGTGTGAAAACTGAGTTTCCTTGAGAGCTGCTTGGAAGCCTGATGGTGTGTGAAGTTAGTGAGCCAAATGGAGTTGTTCTCCCACAAGAACCACTCGGCTGATCCTTCTTCAATATGCCCTTCACCAACATGCAGTGTTTCCTTGATTGAATTAGCTCTCACACCAATATTTGCGTCTAGAGCCTTTGCATTGAGGGCTATCTGAAAACGGCTGTGGCGCTGAAGTTGCCTGTGAATGTGGAGTTGGTGGCATGTGAAACCCGCATGTGGAGCATTCGTTGTGTGGGATGCTCTACCAGGTTCATTCCTAGATAATGCACTCAAAGGGCACTAAGCATAGAGTGTGAAAACTGAGTTTCTTTGAGAGCTGATTGGAAGCCTGATGGTGTGTGAAGTTAGTGAGCCAAATGGTGTTGTTGTCCCACAAGAACCACTCGGCTGATCCTTCTTCAATATGCCCTGCACCAACATGCAGTGTTTCCTTGATTGAATTAGCTCTCACACCAATATTTGCGTCTAGAGCCTTTGCATTGAGGGCTATCTGAAAACGGCTGTGGCGCTGAAGTTGCCTGTGAATGTGGAGTTGGTGGCATGTGAAACCCGCATGTGGAGCATTCGTTTGTGTGGGATGTTCTACCAGGTTCATTCCTAGATAATGCACTCAAAGGGCACTAAGCATAGAGTGTGAAAACTGAGTTTCCTTGAGAGCTGCTTGGAAGCCTGATGGTGTGTGAAGTTAGTGAGCCAAATGGAGTTGTTCTCCCACAAGAACCACTCGGCTGATCCTTCTTCAATATGCCCTGCACCAACATGCAGTGTTTCCTTGATTGAATTAGCTCTCACACCAATATTTGCGTCTAGAGCCTTTGCATTGAGGGCTATCTGAAAACGGCTGTGGCGCTGAAGTTGCCTGTGAATGTGGAGTTGGTGGCATGTGAAACCCGCATGTGGAGCATTCGTTTGTGTGGGATGCTCACCAAGCTTCATGTCAGTCCTAGGCACTCAAAGGGCACTAAGCATAGAGTGTGAAAACTGAGTTTCCTTGAGAGCTGCTTGGAAGCCTGATGGTGTGTGAAGTTAGTGAGCCAAATGGAGTTCTCCCACAAGAAGCACTCGGCTGATCCTTCTTCAATATGCCCTTCAACAACATGCAGTGTTTGCTTGATTGAATTAGCTCTCACACCAATATTTGCGTCTAGAGCCTTTGCATTGAGGGCTATCTGAAAACGGCTGTGGCGCTGAAGTTGCCTGTGAATGTGGAGTTGGTGGCATGTGAAACCCGCATGTGGAGCATTCGTTTGTGTGGGAGATGCTCTACCAGGTTCATTCCTAGATAATGCACTCAAAGGGCACTAAGCATAGAGTGTGAAAACTGAGTTTCCTTGAGAGCTGCTTGGAAGCCTGATGGTGTGTGAAGTTAGTGAGCCAAATGGAGTTGTTCTCCCACAAGAACCACTCGGCTGATCCTTCTTCAATTATGCCCTTCACCAACATGCAGTGTTTGCTTGATTGAATTAGCTCTCACACCAATATTTGCGTCTAGAGCCTTTGCATTGAGGGCTATCTGAAAACGGCTGTGGCGCTGAAGTTGCCTGTGAATGTGGAGTTGGTGCATGTGAAACCCGCATGTGGAGCATTCGTTTGTGTGGGATGCTCTACCAGGTTCATTCTAGATAATGCACTCAAAGGGCACTAAGCATAGAGTGTGAAAACTGAGTTTCCTTGAGAGCTACTTGGAAGCCTGATGGTGTGTGAAGTTAGTGAGCCAAATGGAGTTGTTCTCCCACAAGAACCACTCGGCTGATCCTTCTTCAATATGCCCTTCACCACATGCAGTGTTTCCTTGATTGAATTAGCTCTCACACCAATATTTGCGTCTACAGCCTTTGCATTGAGGGCTATCTGAAAACGGCTGTGGCGCTGAAGTTGCCTGTGAATGTGGAGTTGGTGGCATGTGAAACCCGCATGTGGAGCATTCGTTTGTGTGGGATGCTCTACCAGGTTCATTCCTAGATAATGCACTCAAAGGGCACTAAGCATAGAGTGTGAATACTGAGTTTCCTTGAGAGCTACTTGGAAGCCTGATGGTGTGTGAAGTTAGTGAGCCAAATGGAGTTGTTCTCCCACAAGAACCACTCGGCTGATCTTCTTCAATATGCCCTTCACCAACATGCAGTGTTTCCTTGATTGAATTAGCTCTCACACCAATATTTGCGTCTAGAGCCTTTGCATTGAGTGCTATCTGAAAACGGCTGTGGTGCTGAAGTTGCCTGTCAATGTGGAGTTGGTGGCATGTGAAACCCGCATGTGGAGCATTCGTTTGTGTGGGATGCTCTACCAGGTTCATTCCTAGATAATGCACTCAAAGGGCACTAAGCATAGAGTGTGAAAACTGAGTTTCCTTGAGAGCTACTTGGAAGCCTGATGGTGTGTGAAGTTAGTGAGCCAAATGGAGTTGTTCTCCCACAAGAACCACTCGGCTGATCCTTCTTCAATATGCCCTTCACCAACATGCAGTGTTTCCTTGATTGAATTAGCTCTCACACCAATATTTGCGTCTAGAGCCTTTGCATTGAGGGCTATCTGAAAACGGCTGTGGCGCTGAAGTTGCCTGTGAATGTGGAGTTGGTGCATGTGAAACCCGCATGTGGAGCATTCGTTTGTGTGGGATGCTCACCAAGCTTCATTTCAGTCCTAGGCACTCAAAGGGCACTAAGCATAGAGTGTGAAACTGAGTTTCCTTGAGAGCTGCTTGGAAGCCTGATGGTGTGTGAAGTTAGTGAGCCAAATGGAGTTGTTCTCCCACAAGAACCACTCGGCTGATCCTTCTTCAATATGCCCTTCACCAACATGCAGTGTTTCCTTGATTGAATTAGCTCTCACACCAATATTTGCGTCTAGAGCCTTTGCATTGAGGGCTATCTGAAAACGGCTGTGGCGCTGAAGTTGCCTGAGAATGTGGAGTTGGTGCATGTGAAACCCGCATGTGGAGCATTCGTTTGTGTGGGATGCTCACCAAGCTTCATTTCAGTCCTAGGCACTCAAAGGGACCTAAGCATAGAGTGTGAAAACTGAGTTTCCTTGAGAGCTGCTTGGAAGGCTGATGGTGTGTGAAGTTAGTGAGCCAAATGGAGTTGTTCTCCCACAAGAACCACTCGGCTGATCCTTCTTCAATATGCCCGTCACCAACATGCACTGTTTCCTTGATTGAATTAGCTCTCACACCAATATTTGCGTCTAGAGCCTTTGCATTGAGGGCTATCTGAAAACGGCTGTGGCGCTGAAGTTGCCTGAGAATGTGGAGTTGTGGCATGTGAAACCCGCATGTGAGCATTCGTTTGTGTGGGATGCTCACCAAGCTTCATTTCAGTCCTAGGCACTCAAAGGGCACTAAGCATAGAGTGTGAAAACTGAGTTTCCTTGAGAGCTGCTTGGAAGCCTGATGGTGTGTGAAGTTAGTGAGCCAAATGGAGTTGTTCTCAAACAAGAACAACTCGGCTGATCCTTCTTCAATATGCCCTTCACTAACATGCAGTGATTCCTGATTGAATTAGCTCTCACACCAATATTTGCGTCTAGAGCCTTTGCATTGAGGGCTATCTGAAAACGGCTGTGGCGCTGAAGTTGCCTGAGAATGTGGAGTTGGTGGCATGTGAAACCCGCATGTGGAGCATTCGTTTGTGTGGGATGCTCTACCAGGTTCATTCCTAGATAATGCACTCAAAGGGCACTAAGCATAGAGTGTGAAAACTGAGTTTCCTTGAGAGCTGCTTGGAAGCCTGATGGTGTGTGAAGTTAGTGAGCCAAATGGAGTTGTTCTCTCACAAGAACCACTTGGCTGATCCTTCTTCAATATGCCCTTCACCAACATGCAGTGTTTCCTTGATTGAATTAGCTCTCACACCAATATTTGCGTCTAGAGCCTTTGCATTGAGGGCTATCTGAAAACGGCTGTGGCGCTGAAGTTGCCTGTGAATGTGGAGTTGGTGGCATGTGAAACCCGCATGTGGAGCATTCGTTTGTGTGGGATGCTCTACCAGGTTCATTCCTAGATAATGCACTCAAAGGGCACTAAGCATAGAGTGTGAAAACTGAGTTTCCTTGAGAGCTGCTTGGAAGCTGATGGTGTGTGAAGTTAGTGAGCCAAATGGAGTTGTTCTCCCACAAGAACCACTCGGCTGATCCTTCTTCAATATGCCCTTCACCAACATGCAGTGTTTCCTTGATTGAATTAGCTCTCACACCAATATTTGCGTCTAGAGCCTTTGCATTGAGGCTATCTGAAAACGGCTGTGGCGCTGAGTTGCCTGTGAATGTGGAGTTGGTGGCATGTGAAACCGCATGTGGAGCATTCGTTTGTGTGGGATGCTCTACCAGGTTCATTCCTAGATAATGCACTCAAAGGGCACTAAGCATAGAGTGTGAAAACTGAGTTTCCTTGAGAGCTGCTTGGAAGCCTGATGGTGTGTGAAGTTAGTGAGCCAAATGGAGTTGTTCTCCCACAAGAACCACTCGGCTGATCCTTCTTCAATATGCCCTTCACCAACATGCAGTGTTTTCTTGATTGAATTAGCTCTCACACCAATATTTGCGTCTAGAGCCTTTGCATTGAGGCTATCTGAAAACGGCTGTGGCGCTGAAGTTGCCTGTGAATGTGGAGTTGGTGGCATGTGAAACCCGCATGTGGAGCATTCGTTTGTGTGGGATGCTCTACCAGTTTCATTTCAGTCCTAGCCATACAAAGGCACTAAGCATAGAGTGTGAAAAACTGAGTTTCCTTGAGAGCTGCTTGGAAGCCTGATGGTGTGTGAAGTTAGTGAGCCAAATGGAGTTGTTCTCCCACAAGAACCACTCGGCTGATCCTTCTTCAATATGCCCTTCACCAACATGCAGTGTTTCCTTGATTGAATTAGCTCTCACACCAATATTTGCGTCTAGAGACTTTGCATTGAGGGCTATCTGAAAACGGCTGTGGCGCTGAAGTTGCCTGTGAATGTGGAGTTGGTGGCATGTGAAACCCGCATGTGAGCATTCGTTTTGTGGGATGCTCTACCAGGTTCATTCCTAGATAATGCACTCAAAGGGCACTAAGCATAGAGTGTGAAAACTGAGTTTCCTTGAGAGCTGCTTGGAAGCCTGATGGTGTGTGAAGTTAGTGAGCCAAATGGAGTTGTTCTCCCACAAGAACCACTCGGCTGATCCTTCTTCAATATGCCCTTCACCAACATGCAGTGTTTCCTTGATTGAATTAGCTCTCACACCAATATTTGCGTCTAGAGCCTTTGCATTGAGGGCTATCTGAAAACGGCTGTGGCGCTGAAGTTGCCTGTGAATGTGGAGTTGGTGGCATGTGAAACCCGCATGTGAGCATTCGTTTGTGTGGGATGCTCTACCAGGTTCATTTCAGTCCTAGCCATACAAAGGTCACTAAGCATAGAGTGTGAAAACTGAGTTTCCTTGAGAGCTGCTTGGAAGCCTGATGGTGTGTGAAGTTAGTGAGCCAAATGGAGTTGTTCTCCCACAAGAACCACTCGGCTGATCCTTCTTCAATATGCCCTTCACCAACATGCAGTGTTTCCTTGATTGAATTAGCTCTCACACCAATATTGCGTCTAGAGCCTTTGCATTGAGGGCTATCTGAAAACGGCTGTGGCGCTGAAGTTGCCTGTGAATGTGGAGTTGGTGGCATGTGAAACCCGCATGTGGAGCATTCGTTTGTGTGGGATGCTCTACCAGGTTCATTCCTAGATAATGCACTCAAATGGCACTAAGCATGGAGTGTGAAACTGAGTTTCCTTGAGAGCTGCTTGGAAGCTGATGGTGTGTGAAGTTAGTGAGCCAAATGGAGTTGTTCTCCCACAAGAACCACTCGGCTGATCCTTCTTCAATATGCCCTTCACAACATGCAGTGTTTCCTTGATTGAATTAGCTCTCACACCAATATTGCGTCTAGAGCCTTTGCATTGAGGGCTATCTGAAAACGGCTGTGGCGCTGAAGTTGCCTGTGAATGTGGAGTTGGTGGCATGTGAAACCCGCATGTGAGCATTCGTTTGTGTGGGATGCTCTACCAGGTTCATTTCAGTCATAGCCATACAAAGGGCACTAAGCATGGAGTGTGAAAACTGAGTTTCCTTGAGAGCTGCTTGGAAGCCTGATGGTGTGTGAAGTTAGTGAGCCAAATGGAGTTGTTCTCCCACAAGAACCACTCGGCTGATCCTTCTTCAATATGCCCTTCACCAACA
>NW_026698546.1:0-90527 GCF_030435755.1 Ochotona princeps
TGAATTAGCTCTCACACCAATATTTGCGACTAGAGCCTTTGCATTGAGGGCTACCTGAAAACGGCTGTGGCGCTGAAGTTGCCTGTGAATGTGGAGTTGGTGGCATGTGAAACCCGCATGTGGAGCATTCGTTTGTGTGGCATGCTCTACCAGGTTCATTCCTAGATAATGCACTCAAAGGGCACTAAGCATAGAGTGTGAAAACTGAGTTTCCTTGAGAGCTGCTTGGAAGCCTGATGGTGTGTGAAGTTAGTGAGCCAAATGGAGTTGTTCTCCCACAAGAACCACTCGGCTGATCCTTTTTCAATATACCCTTCACCAACATGCAGTGTTTCCTTGATTGAATTAGCTCTCACACCAATATTTGCGTCTAGAGCCTTTGCATTGAGGGCTATCTGAAAACGGCTGTGGCGCTGAAGTTGCTTGTGAATGTGGAGTTGGTGGCATGTGAAACCCGCATGTGGAGCATTCGTTTGTGTGGGATGCTCTACCAGGTTCATTCCTAGATAATGCACTCAAAGGGCACTAAGCATAGAGTGTGAAAACTGAGTTTCCTTGAGAGCTGCTTGGAAGCCTGATGGCGTGTGAAGTTAGTGAGCCAAATGGAGTTGTTCTAGCACAAGAACCACTCGGCTGATCCTTCTTCAATATGCCCTTCACCAACATGCAGTGTTTCCTTGATTGAATTAGCTCTCACACCAATATTTGCGTCTAGAGCCTTTGCATTGAGGGCTATCTGAAAACGGCTGTGGCGCTGAAGTTGCCTGTGAATGTGGAGTTGGTGGCATGTGAAACCCGCATGTGGTGTTTCGTTTGTGTGGGATGCTCTACCAGGTTCATTCCTAGATAATGCACTCAAAGGGCACTAAGCATAGAGTGTGAAAACTGAGTTTCCTTGAGAGCTGCTTGGAAGCCTGATGGCGTGTGAAGTTAGTGAGCCAAATGGAGTTGTTCTAGCACAAGAACCACTCGGCTGATCCTTCTTCAATATGCCCTTCACCAACATGCAGTGTTTCCTTGATTGAATTAGCTCTCACACCAATATTTGCGTCTAGAGCCTTTGCATTGAGGGCTATTTGAAAACGGCTGTGGCGCTGAAGTTGCCTGTGAATGTGGAGTTGGTGGCATGTGAAACCCGCATGTGGAGCATTCGTTTGTGTGGGATGCTCTACTAGGTTCATTCCTAGATAATGCACTCAAAGGTCACTAAGCATAGAGTGTGAAAACTGAGTTTCCTTGAGAGGTGCTTGGAAGCCTGATTGTGTGTGAAGTTAGTGAGCCAAATGGAGTTATTCTCCCACAAGAAGCACTCGGCTGATCCTTCTTTAATATGTCCTTCACCAACATGCAGTGTTTCCTTGATTGAATTAGCTCTCACACCAATATTTGCGTCTAGAGCCATGGCATTGAGGGCTATCTGAAAACGGCTCTGGCACTGAAGTTGCCTGTGAATGTGGAGTTGGTGGCATGTGAAACCCGCATGTGGAGCATTCGTTTGTGTGGGATGCTCTACCAGGTTCATTCCTAGATAATGCACTCAAAGGGCACTAAGCATAGAGTGTGAAAACTGAGTTTCCTTGAGAGCTGCTTGGAAGCCTGATGGTGTGTGAAGTTAGTGAGCCAAATGGAGTTTTTCTAGCACAAGAACCACTCGGCTGATCCTTCATCAATATGTCCTCCACCAACATGCAGTGTTTCCTTGATTGAATTAGCTCTCACACCAATATTTGCGACTAGAGCCTTTGCATTGAGGGCTACCTGAAAACGGCTGTGGCGCTGAAGTTGCCTGTGAATGTGGAGTTGGTGGCATGTGAAACCCGCATGTGGAGCATTCGTTTGTGTGGCATGCTCTACCAGGTTCATTCCTAGATAATGCACTCAAAGGGCACTAAGCATAGAGTGTGAAAACTGAGTTTCCTTGAGAGCTGCTTGGAAGCCTGATGGTGTGTGAAGTTAGTGAGCCAAATGGAGTTGTTCTCCCACAAGAACCACTCGGCTGATCCTTTTTCAATATACCCTTCACCAACATGCAGTGTTTCCTTGATTGAATTAGCTCTCACACCAATATTTGCGTCTAGAGCCTTTGCATTGAGGGTATCTGAAAAGGGCTGTGGCGCTGAAGTTGCTTGTGAATGTGGAGTTGGTGGCATGTGAAACCCGCATGTGGAGCATTCGTTTGTGTGGGATGCTCTACCAGGTTCATTCCTAGATAATGCACTCAAAGGGCACTAAGCATAGAGTGTGAAAACTGAGTTTCCTTGAGAGCTGCTTGGAAGCCTGATGGTGTGTGAAGTTAGTGAGCCAAATGGAGTTGTTCTCCCACAAGAACCACTCGGCTGATCCTTCATCAATATGTCCTCCACCAACATGCAGTGTTTCCTTGATTGAATTAGCTCTCACACCAATATTTGCGTCTAGAGCCTTTGCATTGAGGGCTACCTGAAAACGGCTGTGGCGCTGAAGTTGCCTGTGAATGTGGAGTTGGTGGCATGTGAAACCCGCATGTGGAGCATTCGTTTGTGTGGGATGCTCTACCAGGTTCATTCCTAGATAATGCACTCAAAGGGCACTAAGCATAGAGTGTGAAAACTGAGTTTCCTTGAGAGCTGCTTGGAAGCCTGATGGTGTGTGAAGTTAGTGAGCCAAATGGAGTTGTTCTCCCACAAGAACCACTCGGCTGATCCTTTTTCAATATACCCTTCACCAACATGCAGTGTTTCCTTGATTGAATTAGCTCTCACACCAATATTTGCGTCTAGAGCCTTTGCATTGAGGGCTATCTGAAAAGGGCTGTGGCACTGAAGTTGCTTGTGAATGTGGAGTTGGTGGCATGTGAAACCCGCATGTGGAGCATTCGTTTGTGTGGGATGCTCTACCAGGTTCATTCCTAGATAATGCACTCAAAGGGCACTAAGCATAGAGTGTGAAAACTGAGTTTCCTTGAGAGCTGCTTGGAAGCCTGATGGTGTGTGAAATTATTGAGCCAAATGGAGTTGTTCTCCCACAAGAACCACTCGGCTGATCCTTCATCAATGTGCCCTTCACCAACATGCAGTGTTTCCTTGATTGAATTAGCGCTCACAAAATATTTGCGTCTAGAGCCTTTGCATTGAGGGCTACCTGAAAACGGCTGTGGCGCTGAAGTTGCCTGTGAATGTGGAGTTGGTGGCATGTGAAACCCGCATGTGGAGCATTCGTTTGTGTGGGATGCTCTACCAGGTTCATTCCTAGATAATGCACTCAAAGGGCACTAAGCATAAAGTGTGAATACTGAGTTTGCTTGAGAGCTGCTTGGAAGCCTGATGGTGTGTGAAGTTAGTGAGCCAAATGGAGTTTTTCTAGCACAAGAACCACTCGGCTGATCCTTCATCAATATGTCCTCCACCAACATGCAGTGTTTCCTTGATTGAATTAGCTCTCACACCAATATTTGCGTCTAGAGCCTTTGCATTGAGGGCTACCTGAAAACGGCTGTGGCGCTGAAGTTGCCTGTGAATGTGGAGTTGGTGGCATGTGAAACCCGCATGTGGAGCATTCGTTTGTGTGGCATGCTCTACCAGGTTCATTCCTAGATAATGCACTCAAAGGGCACTAAGCATAGAGTGTGAAAACTGAGTTTCCTTCAGAGCTGCTTGGAAGCCTGATGGTGTGTGAAGTTAGTGAGCCAAATGGAGTTGTTCTCCCACAAGAACCACTCGGCTGATCCTTCTTCAATATGCCCTCCACCAACATGCAGTGTTTCCTTGATTGAATTAGCTCTCACACCAATATTTGCGTCTAGAGCCTTTGCATTGAGGGCTACCTGAAAACGGCTGTGGCGCTGAAGTTGCCTGTGAATGTGGAGTTGGTGGCATGTGAAACCCGCATGTGGAGCATTCGTTTGTGTGGGATGCTCTACCAGGTTCATTCCTAGATAATGCACTCAAAGGGCACTAAGCATAGAGTGTGAAAACTGAGTTTCCTTGAGAGCTGCTTGGAAGCCTGATGGTGTGTGAAGTTAGTGAGCCAAATGGAGTTGTTCTCCCACAAGAACCACTCGGCTGATCCTTCTTCAATATGCCCTTCACCAACATGCAGTGTTTCCTTGATTGAATTAGCTCTCACACCAATATTTGCGCCTAGAGTCTTTGCATTGAGGGTTATCTGAAAACAGCTGTGGCGCTGAAGTTGCCTGTGAATGTGGAGTTGGTGGCATGTGAAACCCGCATGTGGAGCATTCGTTTGTGTTTGATGCTCTACCAGGTTCATTCCTAGATAATGCACTCAAAGGTCACTAAGCATAGAGTGTGAAAACTGAGTTTCCTTGAGAGCTGCTTGGAAGCCTGATGGCGTGTGAAGTTAGTGAGCCAAATGGAGTTGTTCTAGCACAAGAACCACTCGGCTGATCCTTCTTCAATATGCCCTTCACCAACATGCAGTGTTTCCTTGATTGAATTAGCTCTCACACCAATATTTGCGTCTAGAGCCTTTACATTGAGGGCTATCTGAAAACGGCTGTGGCGCTGAAGTTGCCTGTGAATGTGGAGTTGGTGGCATGTGAAACCCGCATGTGGAGTTTCGTTTGTGTGGGATGCTCTACCAGGTTCATTCCTAGATAATGCACTCAAAGGGCACTAAGCATAGAGTGTGAAAACTGAGTTTCCTTGAGAGCTGCTTGGAAGCCTGATGGTGTGTGAAGTTAGTGAGCCAAATGGAGTTGTTCTCCCACAAGAACCACTCGGCTGATCCTTCATCAATATGCCCTTCACCAACATGCAGTGTTTCCTTGATTGAATTAGCTCTCACACCAATATTTGCGTCTAGAGCCTTTGCATTGAGGGCTACCAGAAAACGGCTGTGGCGCTGAAGTTGCCTTAGAATGTGGAGTTGGTGGCATGTGAAACCCGCATGTGGAGCATTCGTTTGTGTGGGATGCTCTACCAGGTTCATTCCTAGATAATGCACTCAAAGGTCACTAAGCATAGAGTGTGAAAACTGAGTTTCCTTGAGAGGTGCTTGGAAGCCTGATGATGTGTGAAGTTAGTGAGCCAAATGGAGTTGTTCTAGCACAAGAACCACTCGGCTGATCCTTCTTCAATATGCCCTTCACCAACATGCAGTGTTTCCTTGATTGAATTAGCTCTCACACCAATATTTGCGTCTAGAGCCTTTGCATTGAGGGCTATCTGAAAACGGCTGTGGCGCTGAAGTTGCCTGTGAATGTGGAGTTGGTGGCATGTGAAACCCGCATGTGGAGCATTCGTTTGTGTGGGATGCTCTACCACGTTCATTCCTAGATAATGCACTCAAAGGGCACTAAGCATAGAGTGTGAAAACTGAGTTTCCTTGAGAGCTGCTTGGAAGCCTGATGGCGTGTGAAGTTAGTGAGCCAAATGGAGTTGTTCTCCCACAAGAACCACTCGGCTGATCCTTCTTCAATATGCCCTTCACCAACATGCAGTGTTTCCTTGATTGAATTAGCTCTCACACCAATATTTGCGTCTAGAGCCTTGGCATTGAGGGCTATCTGAAAAGGGCTGTGGCGCTGAAGTTACCTGTGAATGTGGAGTTGGTGGCATGTGAAACCCGCATGTGGAGCATTCGTTTGTGTGGCATGCTCTACTAGGTTCATTCCTAGATAATGCACTCAAAGTTCACTAAGCATAGAGTGTGAAAACTGAGTTTCCTTGAGAGCTGCTTGGAAGCCTGATGGTGTGTGAAGTTAGTGAGCCAAATGGAGTTGTTCTCCCACAAGAACCACTCGGCTGATCCTTCATCAATATGCCCTTCACCAACATGCAGTGTTTCCTTGATTGAATTAGCTCTCACACCAATATTTGCGTCTAGAGCCTTGGCATTGAGGGCTACCTGAAAAGGGCTGTGGCGCTGAAGTTGCCTGTGAATGTGGAGTTGGTGGCATGTGAAACCCGCATGTGGAGCATTCGTTTGTGTGGGATGCTCTACCAGGTTCATTCCTAGATAATGCACTCAAAGGGCACTAAGCATAGAGTGTGAAAACTGAGTTTCCTTGAGAGCTGCATGGAAGCCTGATGGTGTGTGAAGTTAGTGAGCCAAATGGAGTTTTTCTAGCACAAGAACCACTAGGCTGATCCTTCTTCAATATGCCCTTCACCAACATGCAGTGTTTCCTTGATTGAATTAGCTCTCACACCAATATTTGTGTCTAGAGCCTTTGCATTGAGGGTTATCTGAAAACAGCTGTGGCGCTGAAGTTGCCTGTGAATGTGGAGTTGGTGGCATGTGAAACCCGCATGTGGAGCATTCGTTTGTGTTTGATGCTCTACCAGGTTCATTCCTAGATAATGCACTCAAAGGTCACTAAGCATAGAGTGTGAAAACTGAGTTTCCTTGAGAGCTGCTTGGAAGCCTGATGGCGTGTGAAGTTAGTGAGCCAAATGGAGTTGTTCTAGCACAAGAACCACTCGGCTGATCCTTCTTCAATATGCCCTTCACCAACATGCAGTGTTTCCTTGATTGAATTAGCTCTCACACCAATATTTGCGTCTAGAGCCTTTACATTGAGGGCTATCTGAAAACGGCTGTGGCGCTGAAGTTGCCTGTGAATGTGGAGTTGGTGGCATGTGAAACCCGCATGTGGAGTTTCGTTTGTGTGGGATGCTCTACCAGGTTCATTCCTAGATAATGCACTCAAAGGGCACTAAGCATAGAGTGTGAAAACTGAGTTTCCTTGAGAGCTGCTTGGAAGCCTGATGGTGTGTGAAGTTAGTGAGCCAAATGGAGTTGTTCTCCCACAAGAACCACTCGGCTGATCCTTCATCAATATGCCCTTCACCAACATGCAGTGTTTCCTTGATTGAATTAGCTCTCACACCAATATTTGCGTCTAGAGCCTTTGCATTGAGGGCTACCAGAAAACGGCTGTGGCGCTGAAGTTGCCTTAGAATGTGGAGTTGGTGGCATGTGAAACCCGCATGTGGAGCATTCGTTTGTGTGGGATGCTCTACCAGGTTCATTCCTAGATAATGCACTCAAAGGTCACTAAGCATAGAGTGTGAAAACTGAGTTTCCTTGAGAGGTGCTTGGAAGCCTGATGATGTGTGAAGTTAGTGAGCCAAATGGAGTTGTTCTAGCACAAGAACCACTCGGCTGATCCTTCTTCAATATGCCCTTCACCAACATGCAGTGTTTCCTTGATTGAATTAGCTCTCACACCAATATTTGCGTCTAGAGCCTTTGCATTGAGGGCTATCTGAAAACGGCTGTGGCGCTGAAGTTGCCTGTGAATGTGGAGTTGGTGGCATGTGAAACCCGCATGTGGAGCATTCGTTTGTGTGGGATGCTCTACCACGTTCATTCCTAGATAATGCACTCAAAGGGCACTAAGCATAGAGTGTGAAAACTGAGTTTCCTTGAGAGCTGCTTGGAAGCCTGATGGCGTGTGAAGTTAGTGAGCCAAATGGAGTTGTTCTCCCACAAGAACCACTCGGCTGATCCTTCTTCAATATGCCCTTCACCAACATGCAGTGTTTCCTTGATTGAATTAGCTCTCACACCAATATTTGCGTCTAGAGCCTTGGCATTGAGGGCTATCTGAAAAGGGCTGTGGCGCTGAAGTTACCTGTGAATGTGGAGTTGGTGGCATGTGAAACCCGCATGTGGAGCATTCGTTTGTGTGGCATGCTCTACTAGGTTCATTCCTAGATAATGCACTCAAAGTTCACTAAGCATAGAGTGTGAAAACTGAGTTTCCTTGAGAGCTGCTTGGAAGCCTGATGGTGTGTGAAGTTAGTGAGCCAAATGGAGTTGTTCTCCCACAAGAACCACTCGGCTGATCCTTCATCAATATGCCCTTCACCAACATGCAGTGTTTCCTTGATTGAATTAGCTCTCACACCAATATTTGCGTCTAGAGCCTTGGCATTGAGGGCTACCTGAAAAGGGCTGTGGCGCTGAAGTTGCCTGTGAATGTGGAGTTGGTGGCATGTGAAACCCGCATGTGGAGCATTCGTTTGTGTGGGATGCTCTACCAGGTTCATTCCTAGATAATGCACTCAAAGGGCACTAAGCATAGAGTGTGAAAACTGAGTTTCCTTGAGAGCTGCATGGAAGCCTGATGGTGTGTGAAGTTAGTGAGCCAAATGGAGTTTTTCTAGCACAAGAACCACTAGGCTGATCCTTCTTCAATATGCCCTTCACCAACATGCAGTGTTTCCTTGATTGAATTAGCTCTCACACCAATATTTGTGTCTAGAGCCTTTGCATTGAGGGCTATCTGAAAACGGCTGTGGCGCTGAAGTTGCCTGTGAATGTGGAGTTGGTGGCATGTGAAACCCGCATGTGGAGCATTCGTTTGTGTGGGATGCTCTACCAGGTTCATTCCTAGGTAAAGCACTCAAAGGGCACTAAGCATAGAGTGTGAAAACTGAGTTTCCTTGAGAGCTGCTTGGAAGCCTGATGGTGTGTGAAGTTAGTGAGCCAAATGGAGTTGTTCTCCCACAAGAACCACTCGGCTGATCCTTCTTCAATATGCCCTTCACCAACATGCAGTGTTTCCTTGATTGAATTAGCTCTCACACCAATATTTGCGTCTAGAGCCTTTGCATTGAGGGCTATCTGAAAACGGCTGTGGCGCTGAAGTTGCCTGTGAATGTGGAGTTGGTGGCATGTGAAACCCGCATGTGGAGCATTCGTTTGTGTGGGATGCTCTACCAGGTTCATTCCTAGATAATGCACTCAAAGGGCACTAAGCATAGAGTGTGAAAACTGAGTTTCCTTGAGAACTGCTTGGAAGCCTGATGGTGTGTGAAGTTAGTGAGCCAAATGGAGTTGTTCTAGCACAAGAACCACTCGGCTGATCCTTCTTCAATATGCCCTTCACCAACATGCAGTGTTTCCTTGATTGAATTAGCTCTCACACCAATATTTGCGTCTAGAGCCTTTGCAGTGAGGGCTATTTGAAAACAGCTCTGGCGCTGAAGTTGCCTGTGAATGTGGAGTTGGTGGCATGTGAAACCCGCATGTGGAGTTTCGTTTGTGTGGGATGCTCTACCAGGTTCATTCCTAGATAATGCACTCAAAGGGCACTAAGCATAGAGTGTGAAAACTGAGTTTCGTTGAGAGCTGCTTGGAAGCCTGATGGTGTGTGAAGTTAGTGAGCCAAATGGAGTTGTTCTCCCACAAGAACCACTCGGCTGATCCTTCATCAATATGCCCTTCACCAACATGCAGTGTTTCCTTGATTGAATTAGCTATCACAAAATATTTGCGTCTAGAGCCTTGGCATTGAGGGCTACCTGAAAACGGCTGTGGCGCTGAAGTTGCCTGTGAATGTGGAGTTGGTGGCATGTGAAACCCGCCTGTGGAGCATTCGTTTGTGTGGGATGCTCTACCAGGTTCATTCCTAGATAATGCACTCAAAGGTCACTAAGCATAGAGTGTGAAAACTGAGTTTCCTTGAGAGCTGCTTGGAAGCCTGATGATGTGTGAAGTTAGTGAGCCAAATGGAGTTGTTCTCCCACAAGAACCACTCAGCTGATCCTTCTTCAATATGCCCTTCACCAACATGCAGTGTTTCCTTGATTGAATTAGCTCTCACACCAATATTTGCGTCTAGAGTCTTTGCATTGAGGGCTACCAGAAAACGGCTGTGGCGCTGAAGTTGCCTGTGAATGTGGAGTTGGTGGCATGTGAAACCCGCATGTGGAGCATTCGTTTGTGTGGGATGCTCTACCAGGTTCATTCCTAGATAATGCACTCAAAGGGCACTAAGCATAGAGTGTGAAAACTGAGTTTCCTTGAGAGCTGCTTGGAAGCCTGATGGTGTGTGAAGTTAGTGAGCCAAATGGAGTTGTTCTAGCACAAGAACCACTCGGCTGATCCTTCTTCAATATGCCCTTCACCAACATGCAGTGTTTCCTTGATTGAATTAGCTCTCACACCAATATTTGCGTCTAGAGCCTTTGCAGTGAGGGCTATTTGAAAACGGCTGTGGCGCTGAAGTTGCCTGTGAATGTGGAGTTGGTGGCATGTGAAACCCGCATGTGGAGTTTCGTTTGTGTGGGATGCTCTACCAGGTTCATTCCTAGATAATGCACTCAAAGGGCACTAAGCATAGAGTGTGAAAACTGAGTTTCCTTGAGAGCTGCTTGGAAGCCTGATGGTGTGTGAAGTTAGTGAGCCAAATGGAGTTGTTCTCCCACAAGAACCACTCGGCTGATCCTTCTTCAATATGCCCTTCACCAACATGCAGTGTTTCCTTGATTGAATTAGCTCTCACACCAATATTTGCGCCTAGAGCCTTTGCATTGAGGGCTATCTGAAAACGGCTGTGGCGATGAAGTTGCCTGTGAATGTGGAGTTGGTGGCATGTGAAACCCTTATGTGGAGCATTCGTTTGTGTGGGATGCTCTACCAGGTTCATTCCTAGATAATGCACTCAAAGGGCACTAAGCATAGAGTGTGAAAACTGAGTTTCCTTGAGAGCTGCTTGGAAGCCTGATGGTGTGTGAAGTTAGTGAGCCAAATGGAGTTGTTCTCCCACAAGAACCACTCGGCTGATCCTTCATCAATATGCCCTTCACCTACATGCAGTGTTTCCTTGATTGAATTAGCTCTCACAAAATATTTGCGTCTAGAGCCTGGGCATTGAGGGCTACCTGAAAACGGCTGTGGCGCTGAAGTTGCCTGTGAATGTGGAGTTGGTGGCATGTGAAACCCGCCTGTGGAGCATTCGTTTGTGTGGGATGCTCTACCAGGTTCATTCCTAGATAATGCACTCAAAGGGCACTAAGCATAGAGTGTGAAAACTGAGTTTCCTTGAGAGCTGCTTGGAAGCCTGATGGTGTGTGAAGTTAGTGAGGCAAATGGAGTTGTTCTCCCACAAGAACCACTCGGCTGATCCTTCTTCAATATGCCCTTCACCAACATGCAGTGTTTCCTTGATTGAATTAGCTCTCACACCAATATTTGCGTCTAGAGCCTTTGCATTGAGGGCTATCTGAAAACGGCTGTTGCGCTGAAGTTGCCTGTGAATGTGGAGTTGGTGGCATGTGAAACCCTTATGTGGAGCATTCGTTTGTGTGGCATGCTCTACCAGGTTCATTCCTAGATAATGCACTCAAAGGGCACTAAGCATAGAGTGTGACAACTGAGTTTCCTTGAGAAGTGCTTGGAAGCCTGATGGTGTGTGAAATTAGTGAGTAAATGGAGTTCTTCTCCCACAAGAACCACTCGGCTGATCCTTCTTCAATATGCCCTTCACCAACATGCAGTGTTTCCTTGATTGAATTAGCTCTCACACCAATATTTGCGTCTAGAGCCTTTGCATTGAGGGCTATCTGAAAATGGCTGTGGCGCTGAAGTTGCCTGTGAATGTGGAGTTGGTGGCATGTGAAACCCGCATGTGGAGCATTCGTTTGTGTGGGATGCTCTTTCAGGTTCATTCCTAGGTAAAGCACTCAAAGGGCACTAAGCATAGAGTGTGAAAACTGAGTTTCCTTGAGAGCTGCTTGGAAGCCTGATGGTGTGTGAAGTTAGTGAGCCAAATGGAGTTGTTCTCCCACAAGAACCACTTGGCTGATCCTTCTTCAATATGCCCTTCACCAACATGCAGTGTTTCCTTGATTGAATTAGCTCTCACACCAATATTTGCGTCTAGAGCCTTTGCATTGAGGGCTATCTGAAAACGGCTGTGGCGCTGAAGTTGCCTGTGAATGTGGAGTTGGTGGCATGTGAAACCCGCATGTGGAGCATTCGTTTGTGTGGGATGCTCTACCAGGTTCATTCCTAGATAATGCACTCAAAGGGCACTAAGCATAGAGTGTGACAACTGAGTTTCCTTGAGAAGTGCTTGGAAGCCTGATGGTGTGTGAAATTAGTGAGTAAATGGAGTTCTTCTCCCACAAGAACCACTCGGCTGATCCTTCTTCAATATGCCCTTCACCAACATGCAGAGTTTCCTTGATTGAATTAGCTCTCACACCAATATTTGCGTCTAGAGCCTTGGCATTGAGGGCTATCTGAAAATGGCTGTGGCGCTGAAGTTGCCTGTGAATGTGGAGTTGGTGGCATGTGAAACCCGCATGTGGAGCATTCGTTTGTGTGGCATGCTCTTCCAGGTTCATTCCTAGATAATGCACTCAAAGGGCACTAAGCATAGAGTGTGAAAACTGAGTTTCCTTGAGAGCTGCTTGGAAGCCTGATGCTGTGTGAAATTAGTGATAAAAATGGAGTTGTTCTCCCACAAGAACCACTCGGCTGATCCTTCTTCAATATGCCCTTCACCAACATGCCGTGTTTCCTTGATTGAATTAGCTCTCACACCAATATTTGCGTCTAGAGCCTTTGCATTGAGGGCTATGTGAAAACGGCTGTGGCGCTGAAGTTGCCTGTGAATGTGGAGTTGGTGGCATGTGAAACCCTTATGTGGAGCATTCGTTTGTGTGAAATGCTCTACCAGGTTCATTACTAGGTAAAGCACTCAAAGGGCACTAAGCATAGAGTGTGAAAACTGAGTTTCCTTGAGAGCTGCTTGGAAGCCTGATGGTGTGTGAAGTTAGTGAGTCAAATGGAGTTGTTCTCCCACAAGAACCACTCGGCTGATCCTTCCTCAATATGCCCTTCACCAACATGCAGTGTTTCCTTGATTGAATTAGCTCTCACACCAATATTTGCGTCTAGAGCCTTGGCATTGAGGGCTACCTGAAAACGGCTGTGGCGCTGAAGTTGCCTGTGAATGTGGAGTTGGTGGCATGTGAAACCCGCCTGTGGAGCATTCGTTTGTGTGGGATGCTCTACCAGGTTCATTCCTAGATAATGCACTCAAAGGGCACTAAGCATAGAGTGTGAAAACTGAGTTTCCTTGAGAGCTGCTTGGAAGCCTGATGGTGTGTGAAGTTAGTGAGCCAAATGGAGTTGTTCTCCCACAAGAACCACTCGGCTGATCCTTCTTCAATATGCCCTTCACCAACATGCAGTGTTTCCTTGATTGAATTAGCTCTCACACCAATATTTGCGTCTAGAGCCTTTGCATTGAGGGCTATCTGAAAACGGCTGTTGCGCTGAAGTTGCCTGTGAATGTGGAGTTGGTGGCATGTGAAACCCTTATGTGGAGCATTCGTTTGTGTGGCATGCTCTACCAGGTTCATTCCTAGATAATGCACTCAAAGGGCACTAAGCATAGAGTGTGACAACTGAGTTTCCTTGAGAAGTGCTTGGAAGCCTGATGGTGTGTGAAATTAGTGAGTAAATGGAGTTCTTCTCCCACAAGAACCACTCGGCTGATCCTTCTTCAATATGCCCTTCACCAACATGCAGTGTTTCCTTGATTGAATTAGCTCTCACACCAATATTTGCGTCTAGAGCCTTTGCATTGAGGGCTATCTGAAAATGGCTGTGGCGCTGAAGTTGCCTGTGAATGTGGAGTTGGTGGCATGTGAAACCCGCATGTGGAGCATTCGTTTGTGTGGGATGCTCTTTCAGGTTCATTCCTAGGTAAAGCACTCAAAGGGCACTAAGCATAGAGTGTGAAAACTGAGTTTCCTTGAGAGCTGCTTGGAAGCCTGATGGTGTGTGAAGTTAGTGAGCCAAATGGAGTTGTTCTCCCACAAGAACCACTTGGCTGATCCTTCTTCAATATGCCCTTCACCAACATGCAGTGTTTCCTTGATTGAATTAGCTCTCACACCAATATTTGCGTCTAGAGCCTTTGCATTGAGGGCTATCTGAAAACGGCTGTGGCGCTGAAGTTGCCTGTGAATGTGGAGTTGGTGGCATGTGAAACCCGCATGTGGAGCATTCGTTTGTGTGGGATGCTCTACCAGGTTCATTCCTAGATAATGCACTCAAAGGGCACTAAGCATAGAGTGTGACAACTGAGTTTCCTTGAGAAGTGCTTGGAAGCCTGATGGTGTGTGAAATTAGTGAGTAAATGGAGTTCTTCTCCCACAAGAACCACTCGGCTGATCCTTCTTCAATATGCCCTTCACCAACATGCAGAGTTTCCTTGATTGAATTAGCTCTCACACCAATATTTGCGTCTAGAGCCTTGGCATTGAGGGCTATCTGAAAATGGCTGTGGCGCTGAAGTTGCCTGTGAATGTGGAGTTGGTGGCATGTGAAACCCGCATGTGGAGCATTCGTTTGTGTGGCATGCTCTTCCAGGTTCATTCCTAGATAATGCACTCAAAGGGCACTAAGCATAGAGTGTGAAAACTGAGTTTCCTTGAGAGCTGCTTGGAAGCCTGATGCTGTGTGAAATTAGTGATAAAAATGGAGTTGTTCTCCCACAAGAACCACTCGGCTGATCCTTCTTCAATATGCCCTTCACCAACATGCCGTGTTTCCTTGATTGAATTAGCTCTCACACCAATATTTGCGTCTAGAGCCTTTGCATTGAGGGCTATGTGAAAACGGCTGTGGCGCTGAAGTTGCCTGTGAATGTGGAGTTGGTGGCATGTGAAACCCTTATGTGGAGCATTCGTTTGTGTGAAATGCTCTACCAGGTTCATTACTAGGTAAAGCACTCAAAGGGCACTAAGCATAGAGTGTGAAAACTGAGTTTCCTTGAGAGCTGCTTGGAAGCCTGATGGTGTGTGAAGTTAGTGAGTCAAATGGAGTTGTTCTCCCACAAGAACCACTCGGCTGATCCTTCCTCAATATGCCCTTCACCAACATGCAGTGTTTCCTTGATTGAATTAGCTCTCACACCAATATTTGCGTCTAGAGCCTTGGCATTGAGGGCTACCTGAAAACGGCTGTGGCGCTGAAGTTGCCTGTGAATGTGGAGTTGGTGGCATGTGAAACCCGCATGTGGAGCATTCGTTTGTGTGGGATGCTCTACCAGGTTCATTCCTAGATAATGCACTCAAAGGGCACTAAGCATAGAGTGTGAAAACTGAGTTTCCTTGAGAGCTGCTTGGAAGCCTGATGGTGTGTGAAGTTAGTGAGCCAAATGGAGTTGTTCTACCACAAGAACCACTCGGCTGATCCTTCTTCAATATGCCCTTCACCAACATGCAGTGTTTCCTTGATTGAATTAACTCTCACACCAATATTTGCATCTAGAGCCTTTGCATTGAGGGCTATCTGAAAACGGCTGTGGCGCTGAAGTTGCCTGTGAATGTGGAGTTGGTGGCATGTGAAACCCGCATGTGGAGCATTCGTTTGTGTGGGATGCTCTAACAGGTTCATTCCTAGATAATGCACTCAAAGGGCACTAAGCATAGAGTGTGAAAACTGAGTTTCCTTGAGAGCTGCTTGGAAGCCTGATGGTGTGTGAAGTTAGTGGTTCAAATGGAGTTGTTCTAGCACAAGAACCACTCGGCTGATCCTTCTTCAATATGCCCTTCACCAACATGCAGTGTTTCCTTGCTTGAATTAGCTCTCACACCAATATTTGCGTCTAGAGCCTTTGCAGTGAGGGCTACCTGAAAACGGCTGTGGCGCTGAAGTTGCCTTAGAATGTGGAGTTGGTGGCATGTGAAACCCGCAGTGGAGCATTCGTTTGTGTGACATGCTCTACCAGGTTCATTCCTAGGTAAAGCACTCAAAGGGCACTAAGCATAGAGTGTGAAAACTGAGTTTCCTTGAGAGCTGCTTGGAAGCCTGATGGTGTGTGAAGTTAGTGAGCCAAATGGAGTTGTTCTCCCACAAGAACCACTTGGCTGATCCTTCTTCAATATGCCCTTCACCAACATGCAGTGTTTCCTTGATTGAATTAGCTCTCACACCAATATTTGCGTCTAGAGCCTTTGCATTGATGGCTATCTGAAAACGGCTGTGGCGCTGAAGTTGCCTGTGAATGTGGAGTTGGTGGCATGTGAAACCCGCATGTGGAGCATTCGTTTGTGTGGGATGCTCTACCAGGTTCATTCCTAGATAATGCACTCAAAGGGCACTAAGCATAGAGTGTGACAACTGAGTTTCCTTGAGAAGTGCTTGGAAGCCTGATGGTGTGTGAAATTAGTGAGTAAATGGAGTTCTTCTCCCACAAGAACCACTCGGCTGATCCTTCTTCAATATGCCCTTCACCAACATGCAGTGTTTCCTTGATTGAATTAGCTCTCACACCAATATTTGCGTCTAGAGCCTTTGCATTGAGGGCTATCTGAAAATGGCTGTGGCGCTGAAGTTGCCTGTGAATGTGGAGTTGGTGGCATGTGAAACCCGCATGTGGAGCATTCGTTTGTGTGGGATGCTCTTCCAGGTTCATTCCTAGATAATGCACTCAAAGGGCACTAAGCATAGAGTGTGAAAACTGAGTGTCCTTGAGAGCTGCTTGGAAGCCTGATGGTGTGTGAAGTTAGTGAGCCAAATGGAGTTGTTCTAGCACAAGAACCACTCGGCTGATCCTTCTTCAATATGCCCTTCACCAACATGCAGTGTTTCCTTGATTGAATTAGCTCTCACACCAATATTTGCGTCTAGAGCCTTTGCATTGAGGGCTATTTGAAAACGGCTGTGGCGCTGAAGTTGCTTGTGAATGTGGAGTTGGTGGCATGTGAAACCCGCATGTGGAGCATTCGTTTGTGTGGGATGCTCTACCAGGTTCATTCCTAGATAATGCACTCAAAGGGCACTAAGCATAGAGTGTGAAAACTGAGTTTCCTTGAGAGCTGCTTGGAAGCCTGATGGTGTGTGAAGTTAGTGAGTCAAATGGAGTTGTTCTCCCACAAGAACCACTCGGCTGATCCTTCCTCAATATGCCCTTCACCAACATGCAGTGTTTCCTTGATTGAATTAGCTCTCACACCAATATTTGCGTCTAGAGCCTTTGCATTGAGGGCTATCCGAAAACGGCTGTGGCGCTGAAGTTGCCTGTGAATGTGGAGTTGGTGGCATGTGAAACCCGCATGTGGAGCATTCGTTTGTGTGGGATGCTCTACCAGGTTCATTCCTAGATAATAGCACTCAAAGGGCACTAAGCATAGAGTGTGAAAACTGAGTTTCCTTGAGAGCTGCTTGGAAGCCTGATGGTCTGTGAAGTTAGTGGTTCAAATGGAGTTGTTCTAGCACAAGAACCACTCGGCTGATCCTTCTTCAATATGCCCTTCACCAACATGCAGTGTTTCCTTGCTTGAATTAGCTCTCACACCAATATTTGCGTCTAGAGCCTTTGCAGTGAGGGCTACCTGAAAACGGCTGTGGTGCTGAAGTTGCCTTAGAATGTGGAGTTGGTGGCATGTGAAACCCGCAGTGGAGCATTAGTTTGTGTGACATGCTCTACCAGGTTCATTCCTAGATAATGCACTCAAAGGGCACTAAGCATAGAGTGTGAAAACTGAGTTTCCTTGAGAGCTGCTTGGAAGCCTGATGGTGTGTGAAGTTAGTGAGCCAAATGGAGTTGTTCTCCCACAAGAACCACTTGGCTGATCCTTCTTCAATATGCCCTTCACCAACATGCAGTGTTTCCTTGATTGAATTAGCTCTCACTACCAATATTTGCGTCTAGAGCCTTTTGCATTGATGGCTATCTGAAAACGGCTGTGGCGCTGAAGTTGCCTGTGAATGTGGAGTTGGTGGCATGTGAAACCCGCATGTGGAGCATTCGTTTGTGTGGGATGCTCTACCAGGTTCATTCCTAGATAATGCACTCAAAGGGCACTAAGCATAGAGTGTGACAACTGAGTTTCCTTGAGAGCTGCTTGGAAGCCTGATGGTGTGTGAAATTAGTGAGTAAATGGAGTTCTTCTCCCACAAGAACCACTCGGCTGATCCTTCTTCAATATGCCCTTCACCAACATGCAGTGTTTCCTTGATTGAATTAGCTCTCACACCAATATTTGCGTCTAGAGCCTTTGCATTGAGGGCTATCTGAAAATGGCTGTGGCGCTGAAGTTGCCTGTGAATGTGGAGTTGGTGGCATGTGAAACCCGCATGTGGAGCATTCGTTTGTGTGGGATGCTCTTCCAGGTTCATTCCTAGATAATGCACTCAAAGGGCACTAAGCATAGAGTGTGAAAACTGAGTTTCCTTGAGAGCTGCTTGGAAGCCTGATGGTGTGTGAAATTAGTGATAAAAATGGAGTTGTTCTCCCACAAGAACCACTCGGCTGATCCTTCTTCAATATGCCCTTCACCAACATGCCGTGTTTCCTTGATTGAATTAGCTCTCACACCAATATTTGCGTCTAGAGCCTTTGCATTGAGGGCTATCTGAAAACGGCTGTGGCGCTGAAGTTGCCTGTGAATGTGGAGTTGGTGGCATGTGAAACCCTTATGTGGAGCATTCGTTTGTGTGAAATGCTCTACCAGGTTCATTACTAGGTAAAGCACTCAAAGGGCACTAAGCATAGAGTGTGAAAACTGAGTTTCCTTCAGAGCTGCTTGGAAGCCTGATGGTGTGTGAAGTTAGTGAGTCAAATGGAGTTGTTCTCCCACAAGAACCACTCGGCTGATCCTTCCTCAATATGCCCTTCACCAACATGCAGTGTTTCCTTGATTGAATTAGCTCTCACACCAATATTTGCGTCTAGAGCCTTGGCATTGAGGGCTATCTGAAAATGGCTGTGGCGCTGAAGTTGCCTGTGAATGTGGAGTTGGTGGCATGTGAAACCCGCATGTGGAGCATTCGTTTGTGTGGGATGCTCTACCAGGTTCATTCCTAGATAATGCACTCAAAGGGCACTAAGCATAGAGTGTGAAAACTGAGTTTCCTTGAGAGCTGCTTGGAAGCCTGATGGTGTGTGAAGTTAGTGAGCCAAATGGAGTTGTTCTCCCACAAGAACCACTCGGCTGATCCTTCTTCAATATGCCCTTCACCAACATGCAGTGTTTCCTTGATTGAATGAACTCTCACACCAATATTTGCATCTAGAGCCTTTGCATTGAGGGCTATCTGAAAACGGCTGTGGCGCTGAAGTTGCCTGTGAATGTGGAGTTGGTGGCATGTGAAACCCGCATGTGGAGCATTCGTTTGTGTGGCATGCTCTACCAGGTTCATTCCTAGGTAAAGCACTCAAAGGGCACTAAGCATAGAGTGTGAAAACTGAGTTTCCTTGAGAGCTGCTTGGAAGCCTGATGGTGTGTGAAGTTAGTGAGCCAAATGGAGTTGTTCTCCCACAAGAACCACTCGGCTGATCCTTCTTCAATATGCCCTTCACCAACATGCAGTGTTTCCTTGATTGAATTAGCTCTCACACCAATATTTGCGTCTAGAGCCTTTGCATTGAGGGCTATCTGAAAACGGCTGTGGCGCTGAAGTTGCCTGTGAATGTGGAGTTGGTGGCATGTGAAACCCGCATGTGGAGCATTCGTTTGTGTGGGATGCTCTACCAGGTTCATTCCTAGATAATGCACTCAAAGGGCACTAAGCATAGAGTGTGACAACTGAGTTTCCTTGAGAGGTGCTTGGAAGCCTGATGGTGTGTGAAATTAGTGAGCCAAATGGAGTTGTTCTCCCACAAGAACCACTCGGCTGATCCTTCTTCAAAATGCCCTTCACCAACATGCAGTGTTTCCTTGATTGAATTAGCTCTCACACCAATATTTGCGTCTAGAGCCTTTGCATTGAGGGCTATCTGAAAATGGCTGTGGCGCTGAAGTTGCGTGTGAATGTGGAGTTGGTGGCATGTGAAACCCGCATGTGGAGCATTCGTTTGTGTGGGATGCTCTTCCAGGTTCATTCCTAGATAATGCACTCAAAGGGCACTAAGCATAGAGTGTGAAAACTGAGTTTCCTTGAGAGCTGCTTGGAAGCCTGATGGTGTGTGAAATTAGTGATAAAAATGGAGTTGTTCTCCCACAAGAACCACTCGGCTGATCCTTCTTCAATATGCCCTTCACCAATATGCAGTGTTTCCTTGATTGAATTAGCTCTCACACCAATATTTGCGTCTAGAGCCTTTGCATTGAGGGCTATCTGAAAACGGCTGTGGCGCTGAAGTTGCCTGTGAATGTGGAGTTGGTGGCATGTGAAACCCTTATGTGGAGCATTCGTTTGTGTGAAATGCTCTACCAGGTTCATTACTAGGTAAAGCACTCAAAGGGCACTAAGCATAGAGTGTGAAAACTGAGTTTCCTTGAGAGCTGCTTGGAAGCCTGATGGTGTGTGAAGTTAGTGAGCCAAATGGAGTTGTTCTCCCACAAGAACCACTCGGCTGATCCTTCATCAATATGCCCTTCACCAACATGCAGTGTTTCCTTGATTGAATTAGCTCTCACACCAATATTTGCGCCTAGAGCCTTGGCATTGAGGGCTACCTGAAAACGGCTGTGGCGCTGAAGTTGCCTGTGAATGTGGAGTTGGTGGCATGTGAAACCCGCATGTGGAGCATTCGTTTGTGTGGGATGCTCTACCAGGTTCATTCCTAGATAATGCACTCAAAGGGCACTAAGCATAGAGTGTGAAAACTGAGTTTGCTTGAGAGCTGCTTGGAAGCCTGATGGTGTGTGAAGTTAGTGAGCCAAATGGAGTTGTTCTCCCACAAGAACCACTCGGCTGATCCTTCTTCAATATGCCCTTCACCAACATGCAGTGTTTCCTTGATTGAATTAACTCTCACACCAATATTTGCGTCTAGAGCCTTTGCATTGAGGGCTATCTGAAAACGGCTGTGGCGCTGAAGTTGCCTGTGAATGTGGAGTTGGCGGCATGTGAAACCCGCAGTGGAGCATTAGTTTGTGTGGCATGTTCTACCAGGTTCATTCCTAGGTAAAGCACTCAAAGGGCACTAAGCATAGAGTGTGAAAACTGAGTTTCCTTGAGAGCTGCTTGGAAGCCTGATGGTGTGTGAAGTTAGTGAGCCAAATGGAGTTGTTCTCCCACAAGAACCACTCGGCTGATCCTTCCTCAATATGCCCTTCACCAACATGCAGTGTTTCCTTGATTGAATTGCCTCTCACACCAATATTTGCGTCTATAGCCTTTGCATTGAGGGCTATCTGAAAAATGGCTGTGGCGCTGAAGTTGCCTGTGAATGTGGAGTTGGTGGCATGTGAAACCCGCATGTGAGCATTCGTTTGTGTGGGATGCTCTTCCAGGTTCATTCCTAGATAATGCACTCAAAGGGCACTAAGAATAGAGTGTGAAAACTGAGTGTCCTTGAGAGCTGCTTGGAAGCCTGATGGTGTGTGAAGTTAGTGAGCCAAATGGAGTTGTTCTAGCACAAGAACCACTCGGCTGATCCTTCTTCAATATGCCCTTCACCAACATGCAGTGTTTCCTTGATTGAATTAGCTCTCACACCAATATTTGCGTCTAGAGCCTTTGCATTGAGGGCTATTTGAAAACGGCTGTGGCGCTGAAGTTGCTTGTGAATGTGGAGTTGGTGGCATGTGAAACCCGCATGTGGAGCATTCGTTTGTGTGGGATGCTCTACCAGGTTCATTCCTAGATAATGCACTCAAAGGGCACTAAGCATAGAGTGTGAAAACTGAGTTTCCTTGAGAGGTGCTTGGAAGCCTGATGGTGTGTGAAGTTAGTGAGCCAAATGGAGTTGTTCTCCCACAAGAACCACTCGGCTGATCCTTCTCCAATATGCCCTTCACCAACATGCAGTGTTTCCTTGATTGAATTAGCTCTCACACCAATATTTGCGTCTAGAGCCTTTGCATTGAGGGCTATCCGAAAACGGCTGTGGCGCTGAAGTTGCCTGTGAATGTAGAGTTGGTGGCATGTGAAACCCGCATGTGGAGCATTCGTTTGTGTGGGATGCTCTTCCAGGTTCATTCCTAGATAATGCACTCAAAGGGCACTAAGCATAGAGTGTGAAAAACTGAGTTTCCTTGAGAGCTGCTTGGAAGCCTGATGGTGTGTGAAGTTAGTGGTTCAAATGGAGTTGTTCTAGCACAAGAACCACTCGGCTGATCCTTCTTCAATATGCCCTTCACCAACATGCAGTGTTTCCTTGCTTGAATTAGCTCTCACACCAATATTTGCGTCTAGAGCCTTTGCAGTGAGGGCTACCTGAAAACGGCTGTGGCGCTGAAGTTGCCTGTGAATGTGGAGTTGGTGGCATGTGAAACCCGCCTGTGGAGCATTCGTTTGTGTGGGATGCTCTACCAGGTTCATTCTAGATAATGCACTCAAAGGTCACTAAGCATAGAGTGTGAAAACTGAGTTTCTTTGAGAGCTGCTTGGAAGCCTGATGGTGTGTGAAGTTAGTGAGCCAAATGGAGTTGTTCTCCCACAAGAACCACTCGGCTGATCCTTCTTCAATATGCCCTTCACCAACATGCAGTGTATCCTTGATTGAATTAGCTCTCACACCAATATTTGCGTCTAGAGCCTTTGCATTGAGGGCTACCTGAAAACGGCTGTGGCGCTGAAGTTGCCTGTGAATGTGGAGTTGGTGGCATGTGAAACCGGCATGTGGAGCATTCGTTTGTGTGGGATGCTCTACCAGGTTCATTTCAAGATAATGCACTCAAAGGGCACTAAGCATAGAGTGTGAAAACTGAGTTTCCTTGAGAGCTGCTTGGAAGCCTGATGGTGTGTGAAGTTAGTGAGCCAAATGGAGTTGTTCTCCCACAAGAACCACTCGGCTTGATCCTTCTTCAATATGCCCTTCACCAACATGCAGTGTTTCCTTGATTGAATTAGCTCTCACACCAATATTTGCATCTAGAGCCTTTGCATTGAGGGCTATTTGAAAACAGCTGTGGCGCTGAAGTTGCCTGTGAATGTGGTGTTGGTGGCATGTGAAACCCGCATGTGGAGCATTCGTTTGTGTGGGATGCTCTACCAGGTTCATTCCTAGATAATGCACTCAAAGGGCACTAAGCATAGAGTGTGAAAACTGAGTTTGCTTGAGAGCTGCTTGGAAGCCTGATGGTGTGTGAAGTTAGTGAGCCAAATGGAGTTGTTCTCCCACAAGAACCACTCGGCTGATCCTTCTTCAATATGCCCTTCACCAACATGCAGTGTTTCCTTGATTGAATTAGCTCTCACACCAATATTTGCGTCTAGAGCCTTGGCATTGAGGGCTATCTGAAAACGGCTGTGGCGCTGAAGTTACCTGTGAATGTGGAGTTGGTGGCATGTGAAACCCGCATGTGGAGCATTCGTTTGTGTGGGATGCTCTACTAGGTTCATTCCTAGATAATGCACTCAAAGGGCACTAAGCATAGAGTGTGAAAACTGAGTTTCCTTGAGAGCTGCTTGGAAGCCTGATGGTGTGTGAAGTTAGTGAGCCAAATGGAGTTGTTCTCCCACAAGAACCACTCGGCTGATCCTTCATCAATATGCCCTTCACCAACATGCAGTGTTTCCTTGATTGAATTAGCTCTCACACCAATATTTGCGTCTAGAGCCTTGGCATTGAGGGCTACCTGAAAACGGCTGTGGCGCTGAAGTTGCCTGTGAATGTGGAGTTGGTGGCATGTGAAACCCGCATGTGGAGCATTCGTTTGTGTGGGATGCTCTACCAGGTTCATTCCTAGATAATGCACTCAAAGGGCACTAAGCATAGAGTGTGAAAACTGAGTTTCCTTGAGAGCTGCTTGGAAGCCTGATGGTGTGTGAAGTTAGTGAGCCAAATGGAGTTGTTCTCCCACAAGAACCACTCGGCTGATCCTTCTTCAATATGCCCTTCACCAACATGCAGTGTTTCCTTGATTGAATTAGCTCTCACACCAATATTTGCGTCTAGAGCCTTTGCATTGAGGGCTATCTGAAAACGGCTGTGGCGCTGAAGTTGCCTGTGAATGTGGAGTTGGTGGCATGTGAAACCCGCATGTGGAGCATTCGTTTGTGTGGGATGCTCTACCAGGTTCATTCCTAGATAATGCACTCAAAGGGCACTAAGCATAGAGTGTGAAAACTGAGTTTCCTTGAGAGCTGCTTGGAAGCCTGATGGTGTGTGAAGTTAGTGAGCCAAATGGAGTTGTTCTAGCACAAGAACCACTCGGCTGATCCTTCTTCAATATGCCCTTCACCAACATGCAGTGTTTCCTTGATTGAATTAGCTCTCACACCAATATTTGCGTCTAGAGCCTTTGCAGTGAGGGCTATTTGAAAACGGCTGTGGCGCTGAAGTTACCTTAGAATGTGGAGTGGGTGACATGTGAAACCCGCATGTGGAGTTTCGTTTGTGTGGGATGCTCTACCAGGTTCATTCCTAGATAATGCACTCAAAGGGCACTAAGCATAGAGTGTGAAAACTGAGTTTCCTTGAGAGCTGCTTGGAAGCCTGATGGTGTGTGAAGTTAGTGAGCCAAATGGAGTTGTTCTCCCACAAGAACCACTCGGCTGATCCTTCTTCAATATGTCCTTCACCAACATGCATTGTTTCCTTGATTGAATTAGCTCTCACACCAATATTTGCGTCTAGAGCCTTTGCATTGAGGGCTATCTGAAAACGGCTGTGGCGTTGAAGTTGCCTTAGAATGTGGAGTTGGTGGCATGTGAAACCCGCAGTGGAGCATTCGTTTGTGTGACATGCTCTACCAGGTTCATTCCTAGGTAAAGCACTCAAAGGGCACTAAGCATAGAGTGTGAAAACTGAGTTTCCTTGAGAGCTGCTTGGAAGCCTGATGGTGTGTGAAGTTAGTGAGCCAAATGGAGTTGTTCTCCCACAAGAACCACTTGGCTGATCCTTCTTCAATATGCCCTTCACCAACATGCAGTGTTTCCTTGATTGAATTAGCTCTCACACCAATATTTGCGTCTAGGCCTTTGCATTGATGGCTATCTGAAAACGGCTGTGGCGCTGAAGTTGCTATGAATGTGGAGTTGGTGGCATGTGAAACCCGCATGTGGAGCATTCGTTTGTGTGGGATGCTCTACCAGGTTCATTCCTAGATAATGCACTCAAAGGGCACTAAGCATAGAGTGTGACAACTGAGTTTCCTTGAGAAGTGCTTGGAAGCCTGATGGTGTGTGAAATTAGTGAGTAAATGGAGTTCTTCTCCCACAAGAACCACTCGGCTGATCCTTCTTCAATATGCCCTTCACCAACATGCAGTGTTTCCTTGATTGAATTAGCTCTCACACCAATATTTGCGTCTAGAGCCTTTGCATTGAGGGCTATCTGAAAATGGCTGTGGCGCTGAAGTTGCCTGTGAATGTGGAGTTGGTGGCATGTGAAACCCGCATGTGGAGCATTCGTTTGTGTGGGATGCTCTTCCAGGTTCATTCCTAGATAATGCACTCAAAGGGCACTAAGCATAGAGTGTGAAAACTGAGTTTCCTTGAGAGCTGCTTGGAAGCCTGATGGTGTGTGAAATTAGTGATAAAAATGGAGTTGTTCTCCCACAAGAACCACTCGGCTGATCCTTCTTCAATATGCCCTTCACCAACATGCAGTGTTTCCTTGATTGAATTAGCTCTCACACCAATATTTGCGTCTAGAGCCTTTGCATTGAGGGCTATCTGAAAACGGCTGTGGCGCTGAAGTTGCTTGTGAATGTGGAGTTGGTGGCATGTGAAACCCGCATGTGGAGCATTCGTTTGTGTGAAATGCTCTACCAGGTTCATTACTAGGTAAAGCACTCAAAGGGCACTAAGCATAGAGTGTGAAAACTGAGTTTCCTTCAGAGCTGCTTGGAAGCCTGATGGTGTGTGAAGTTAGTGAGTCAAATGGAGTTGTTCTCCCACAAGAACCACTCGGCTGATCCTTCTTCAATATGCCCTTCACCAACATGCAGTGTTTCCTTGATTGAATTAGCTCTCACACCAATATTTGCGTCTAGAGCCTTGGCATTGAGGGCTATCTGAAAACGGCTGTGGCGCTGAAGTTGCCTGTGAATGTGGAGTTGGTGGCATGTGAAACCCGCATGTGGAGCATTCGTTTGTGTGGGATGCTCTACCAGGTTCATTCTAGATAATGCACTCAAAGGGCACTAAGCATAGAGTGTGAAAACTGAGTTTCCTTGAGAGCTGCTTGGAAGCCTGATGGTGTGTGAAGTTAGTGAGCCAAATGGAGTTGTTCTCCCACAAGAACCACTCGGCTGATCCTTCTTTAATATGCCCTTCACCAACATGCAGTGTTTCCTTGATTGAATTAGCTCTCACACCAATATTTGCGTCTAGAGCCTTTGCATTGAGGGCTATCTGAAAACGGCTGTGGCGCTGAAGTTGCCTGTGAATGTGGAGTTGGTGGCATGTGAAACCCGCATGTGGAGCATTCGTTTGTGTGGGATGCTCTACCAGGTTCATTCCTAGATAATGCACTCAAAGGGCACTAAGCATAGAGTGTGACAACTGAGTTTCCTTGAGAGGTGCTTGGAAGCCTGATGGTGTGTGAAATTAGTGAGTACATGGAGTTGTTCTCCCACAAGAACCACTCGGCTGATCCTTCTTCAAAATGCCCTTCACCAACATGCAGTGTTTCCTTGATTGAATTAGCTCTCACACCAATATTTGCGTCTAGAGCCTTTGCATTGAGGGCTATCTGAAAATGGCTGTGGCGCTGAAGTTGCGTGTGAATGTGGAGTTGGTGGCATGTGAAACCCGCATGTGGAGCATTCGTTTGTGTGGGATGCTCTTCCAGGTTCATTCCTAGATAAGCACTCAAAGGGCACTAAGCATAGAGTGTGAAAACTGAGTTTCCTTGAGAGCTGCTTGGAAGCCTGATGGTGTGTGAAATTAGTGATAAAAATGGAGTTGTTCTCCCACAAGAACCACTCGGCTGATCCTTCTTCAATATGCCCTTCACCAATATGCAGTGTTTCCTTGATTGAATTAGCTCTCACACCAATATTTGCGTCTAGAGCCTTTGCATTGAGGGCTATCTGAAAACGGCTGTGGCGCTGAAGTTGCCTGCGAATGTGGAGTTGGTGGCATGTGAAACCCTTATGTGGAGCATTCGTTTGTGTGAAATGCTCTACCAGGTTCATTACTAGGTAAAGCACTCAAAGGGCACTAAGCATAGAGTGTGAAAACTGAGTTTCCTTGAGAGCTGCTTGGAAGCCTGATGGTGTGTGAAGTTAGTGAGCCAAATGGAGTTGTTCTCCCACAAGAACCACTCGGCTGATCCTTCATCAATATGCCCTTCACCAACATGCAGTGTTTCCTTGATTGAATTAGCTCTCACACCAATATTTGCGCCTAGAGCCTTGGCATTGAGGGCTACCTGAAAACGGCTGTGGCGCTGAAGTTGCCTGTGAATGTGGAGTTGGTGGCATGTGAAACCCGCATGTGGAGCATTCGTTTGTGTGGGATGCTCTACCAGGTTCATTCCTAGATAATGCACTCAAAGGGCACTAAGCATAGAGTGTGAAAACTGAGTTTGCTTGAGAGCTGCTTGGAAGCCTGATGGTGTGTGAAGTTAGTGAGCCAAATGGAGTTGTTCTCCCACAAGAACCACTCGGCTGATCCTTCTTCAATATGCCCTTCACCAACATGCAGTGTTTCCTTGATTGAATTAACTCTCACACCAATATTTGCGTCTAGAGCCTTTGCATTGAGGGCTATCTGAAAACGGCTGTGGCGCTGAAGTTGCCTGTGAATGTGGAGTTGGCGGCATGTGAAACCCGCAGTGGAGCATTCGTTTGTGTGGGATGCTCTACCAGGTTCATTCCTAGGTAAAGCACTCAAAGGGCACTAAGCATAGAGTGTGAAAACTGAGTTTCCTTGAGAGCTGCTTGGAAGCCTGATGGTGTGTGAAGTTAGTGAGCCAAATGGAGTTGTTCTCCCACAAGAACCACTCGGCTGATCCTTCCTCAATATGCCCTTCACCAACATGCAGTGTTTCCTTGATTGAATTGCCTCTCACACCAATATTTGCGTCTAGAGCCTTTGCATTGAGGGCTATCTGAAAATGGCTGTGGCGCTGAAGTTGCCTGTGAATGTGGAGTTGGTGGCATGTGAAACCCGCATGTGGAGCATTCGTTTGTGTGGGATGCTCTTCCAGGTTCATTCCTAGATAATGCACTCAAAGGGCACTAAGAATAGAGTGTGAAAACTGAGTGTCCTTGAGAGCTGCTTGGAAGCCTGATGGTGTGTGAAGTTAGTGAGCCAAATGGAGTTGTTCTAGCACAAGAACCACTCGGCTGATCCTTCTTCAATATGCCCTTCACCAACATGCAGTGTTTCCTTGATTGAATTAGCTCTCACACCAATATTTGCGTCTAGAGCCTTTGCATTGAGGGCTGTTTGAAAACGGCTGTGGCGCTGAAGTTGCTTGTGAATGTGGAGTTGGTGGCATGTGAAACCCGCATGTGGAGCATTCGTTTGTGTGGGATGCTCTACCAGGTTCATTCCTAGATAATGCACTCAAAGGTCACTAAAAATAGAGTGTGAAAACTGAGTTTCCTTGAGAGCTGCTTGGAAGCCTGATGGTGTGTGAAGTTAGTGAGCCAAATGGAGTTGTTCTCCCACAAGAACCACTCGGCTGATCCTTCTTCAATATGCCCTTCACCAACATGCAGTGTATCCTTGATTGAATTAGCTCTCACACCAATATTTGCGTCTAGAGCCTTTGCATTGAGGGCTACCTGAAAACGGCTGTGGCGCTGAAGTTGCCTGTGAATGTGGAGTTGGTGGCATGTGAAACCGGCATGTGGAGCATTCGTTTGTGTGGGATGCTCTACCAGGTTCATTTCAAGATAATGCACTCAAAGGGCACTAAGCATAGAGTGTGAAAACTGAGTTTCCTTGAGAGCTGCTTGGAAGCCTGATGGTGTGTGAAGTTAGTGAGCCAAATGGAGTTGTTCTCCCACAAGAACCACTCGGCTGATCCTTCTTCAATATGCCCTTCACCAACATGCAGTGTTTCCTTGATTGAATTAGCTCTCACACCAATATTTGCATCTAGAGCCTTTGCATTGAGGGCTATTTGAAAACAGCTGTGGCGCTGAAGTTGCCTGTGAATGTGGTGTTGGTGGCATGTGAAACCCGCATGTGGAGCATTCGTTTGTGTGGGATGCTCTACCAGGTTCATTCCTAGATAATGCACTCAAAGGGCACTAAGCATAGAGTGTGAAAACTGAGTTTGCTTGAGAGCTGCTTGGAAGCCTGATGGTGTGTGAAGTTAGTGAGCCAAATGGAGTTGTTCTCCCACAAGAACCACTCGGCTGATCCTTCTTCAATATGCCCTTCACCAACATGCAGTGTTTCCTTGATTGAATTAGCTCTCACACCAATATTTGCGTCTAGAGCCTTGGCATTGAGGGCTATCTGAAAACGGCTGTGGCGCTGAAGTTACCTGTGAATGTGGAGTTGGTGGCATGTGAAACCCGCATGTGGAGCATTCGTTTGTGTGGGATGCTCTACTAGGTTCATTCCTAGATAATGCACTCAAAGGGCACTAAGCATAGAGTGTGAAAACTGAGTTTCCTTGAGAGCTGCTTGGAAGCCTGATGGTGTGTGAAGTTAGTGAGCCAAATGGAGTTGTTCTCCCACAAGAACCACTCGGCTGATCCTTCATCAATATGCCCTTCACCAACATGCAGTGTTTCCTTGATTGAATTAGCTCTCACACCAATATTTGCGTCTAGAGCCTTGGCATTGAGGGCTACCTGAAAAGGGCTGTGGCGCTGAAGTTGCCTGTGAATGTGGAGTTGGTGGCATGTGAAACCCGCATGTGGAGCATTCGTTTGTGTGGGATGCTCTACCAGGTTCATTCCTAGATAATGCACTCAAAGGGCACTAAGCATAGAGTGTGAAAACTGAGTTTCCTTGAGAGCTGCATGGAAGCCTGATGGTGTGTGAAGTTAGTGAGCCAAATGGAGTTGTTCTCCCACAAGAACCACTCGGCTGATCCTTCTTCAATATGCCCTTCACCAACATGCAGTGTTTCCTTGATTGAATTAGCTCTCACACCAATATTTGCGTCTAGAGCCTTTGCATTGAGGGCTATCTGAAAACGGCTGTGGCGCTGAAGTTGCCTGTGAATGTGGAGTTGGTGGCATGTGAAACCCGCATGTGGAGCATTCGTTTGTGTGCGATGATCTACCAGGTTCATTCCTAGATAATGCACTCAAAGGGCACTAAGCATAGAGTGTGAAAACTGAGTTTCCTTGAGAGCTGCTTGGAAGCCTGATGGTGTGTGAAGTTAGTGAGCCAAATGGAGTTGTTCTCCCACAAGAACCACTCGGCTGATCCTTCTTCAATATGCCCTTCACCAACATGCAGTGTTTCCTTGATTGAATTAGCTCTCACACCAATATTTGCGTCTAGAGCCTTTGCATTGAGGGCTATCTGAAAACGGCTGTGGCGCTGAAGTTGCCTGTGAATGTGGAGTTGGTGGCATGTGAAACCCGCATGTGGAGCATTCGTTTGTGTGGGATGCTCTACCAGGTTCATTCCTAGATAATGCACTCAAAGGGCACTAAGCATAGAGTGTGAAAACTGAGTTTCCTTGAGAGCTGCTTGGAAGCCTGATGGTGTGTGAAGTTAGTGAGCCAAATGGAGTTGTTCTAGCACAAGAACCACTCGGCTGATCCTTCTTCAATATGCCCTTCACCAACATGCAGTGTTTCCTTGATTGAATTAGCTCTCACACCAATATTTGCGTCTAGAGCCTTTGCAGTGAGGGCTATTTGAAAACGGCTGTGGCGCTGAAGTTACCTTAGAATGTGGAGTTGGTGACATGTGAAACCCGCATGTGGAGTTTCGTTTGTGTGGGATGCTCTACCAGGTTCATTCCTAGATAATGCACTCTAAGGGCACTAAGCATAGAGTGTGAAAACTGAGTTTCCTTGAGAGCTGCTTGGAAGCCTGATGGTGTGTGAAGTTAGTGAGCCAAATGGAGTTGTTCTCCCACAAGAACCACTCGGCTGATCCTTCTTCAATATGTCCTTCACCAACATGCATTGTTTCCTTGATTGAATTAGCTCTCACACCAATATTTGCGTCTAGAGCCTTTGCATTGAGGGCTATCTGAAAACGGCTGTGGCGTTGAAGTTGCCTTAGAATGTGGAGTTGGTGGCATGTGAAACCCGCAGTGGAGCATTCGTTTGTGTGACATGCTCTACCAGGTTCATTCCTAGGTAAAGCACTCAAAGGGCACTAAGCATAGAGTGTGAAAACTGAGTTTCCTTGAGAGCTGCTTGGAAGCCTGATGGTGTGTGAAGTTAGTGAGCCAAATGGAGTTGTTCTCCCACAAGAACCACTTGGCTGATCCTTCTTCAATATGCCCTTCACCAACATGCAGTGTTTCCTTGATTGAATTAGCTCTCACACCAATATTTGCGTCTAGGCCTTTGCATTGATGGCTATCTGAAAACGGCTGTGGCGCTGAAGTTGCTCTGAATGTGGAGTTGGTGGCATGTGAAACCCGCATGTGGAGCATTCGTTTGTGTGGGATGCTCTACCAGGTTCATTCCTAGATAATGCACTCAAAGGGCACTAAGCATAGAGTGTGACAACTGAGTTTCCTTGAGAAGTGCTTGGAAGCCTGATGGTGTGTGAAATTAGTGAATAAATGGAGTTCTTCTCCCACAAGAACCACTCGGCTGATCCTTCTTCAATATGCCCTTCACCAACATGCAGTGTTTCCTTGATTGAATTAGCTCTCACACCAATATTTGCGTCTAGAGCCTTTGCATTGAGGGCTATCTGAAAATGGCTGTGGCGCTGAAGTTGCCTGTGAATGTGGAGTTGGTGGCATGTGAAACCCGCATGTGGAGCATTCGTTTGTGTGGGATGCTCTTCCAGGTTCATTCCTAGATAATGCACTCAAAGGGCACTAAGCATAGAGTGTGAAAACTGAGTTTCCTTGAGAGCTGCTTGGAAGCCTGATGGTGTGTGAAATTAGTGATAAAAATGGAGTTGTTCTCCCACAAGAACCACTCGGCTGATCCTTCTTCAATATGCCCTTCACCAACATGCAGTGTTTCCTTGATTGAATTAGCTCTCACACCAATATTTGCGTCTAGAGCCTTTGCATTGAGGGCTATCTGAAAACGGCTGTGGCGCTGAAGTTGCTTGTGAATGTGGAGTTGGTGGCATGTGAAACCCGCATGTGGAGCATTCGTTTGTGTGAAATGCTCTACCAGGTTCATTACTAGGTAAAGCACTCAAAGGGCACTAAGCATAGAGTGTGAAAACTGAGTTTCCTTCAGAGCTGCTTGGAAGCCTGATGGTGTGTGAAGTTAGTGAGTCAAATGGAGTTGTTCTCCCACAAGAACCACTCGGCTGATCCTTCTTCAATATGCCCTTCACCAACATGCAGTGTTTCCTTGATTGAATTAGCTCTCACACCAATATTTGCGTCTAGAGCCTTGGCATTGAGGGCTATCTGAAAACGGCTGTGGCGCTGAAGTTGCCTGTGAATGTGGAGTTGGTGGCATGTGAAACCCGCATGTGGAGCATTCGTTTGTGTGGGATGCTCTACCAGGTTCATTCCTAGATAATGCACTCAAAGGGCACTAAGCATAGAGTGTGAAAACTGAGTTTCCTTGAGAGCTGCTTGGAAGCCTGATGGTGTGTGAAGTTAGTGAGCCAAATGGAGTTGTTCTGCCACAAGAACCACTCGGCTGATCCTTCTTCAATATGCCCTTCACCAACATGCAGTGTTTCCTTGATTGAATGAACTCTCACACCAATATTTGCATCTAGAGCCTTTGCATTGAGGGCTATCTGAAAACGGCTGTGGCGCTGAAGTTGCCTGTGAATGTGGAGTTGGTGGCATGTGAAACCCGCATGTGGAGCATTCGTTTGTGTGGCATGCTCTCCAGGTTCATTCCTAGGTAAAGAACTCAAAGGGCACTAAGCATAGAGTGTGAAAACTGAGTTTCCTTGAGAGCTGCTTGGAAGCCTGATGGTGTGTGAAGTTAGTGAGCCAAATGGAGTTGTTCTCCCACAAGAACCACTCGGCTGATCCTTCTTCAATATGCCCTTCACCAACATGCAGTGTTTCCTTGATTGAATTAGCTCTCACACCAATATTTGCGTCTAGAGCCTTTGCATTGAGGGCTATCTGAAAACGGCTGTGGCGCTGAAGTTGCCTGTGAATGTGGAGTTGGTGGCATGTGAAACCCGCATGTGGAGCATTCGTTTGTGTGGGATGCTCTACCAGGTTCATTCCTAGATAATGCACTCAAAGGGCACTAAGCATAGAGTGTGACAACTGAGTTTCCTTGAGAGGTGCTTGGAAGCCTGATGGTGTGTGAAATTAGTGAGTAAATGGAGTTGTTCTCCCACAAGAACCACTCGGCTGATCCTTCTTCAATATGCCCTTCACCAACATGCAGTGTTTCCTTGATTGAATTAGCTCTCACACCAATATTTGCGTCTAGAGCCTTTGCATTGAGGGCTATCTGAAAATGGCTGTGGCGCTGAAGTTGCCTGTGAATGTGGAGTTGGTGGCATGTGAAACCCGCATGTGGAGCATTCGTTTGTGTGGGATGCTCTTCCAGGTTCATTCCTAGATAATGCACTCAAAGGGCACTAAGCATAGAGTGTGAAAACTGAGTTTCCTTGAGAGCTGCTTGGAAGCCTGATGGTGTGTGAAGTTAGTGAGCCAAATGGAGTTGTTCTCCCACAAGAACCACTCGGCTGATCCTTCTTCAATATGCCCTTCACCAATATGCAGTGTTTCCTTGATTGAATTAGCTCTCACACCAATATTTGCGTCTAGAGCCTTTGCATTGATGGCTATCTGAAAACGGCTGTGGCGCTGAAGTTGCCTGTGAATGTGGAGTTGGTGGCATGTGAAACCCGCATGTGGAGTATTCGTTTGTGTGAAATGCTCTACCAGGTTCATTACTAGGTAAAGCACTCAAAGGGCACTAAGCATAGAGTGTGAAAACTGAGTTTCCTTGAGAGCTGCTTGGAAGCCTGATGGTGTGTGAAGTTAGTGAGCCAAATGGAGTTGTTCTCCCACAAGAACCACTCGGCTGATCCTTCCTCAATATGCCCTTCACCAACATGCAGTGTTTCCTTGATTGAATTACCTCTCACACCAATATTTGCGTCTAGAGCCTTTGCATTGAGGGCTATCTGAAAATGGCTGTGGCGCTGAAGTTGCCTGTGAATGTGGAGTTGGTGGCATGTGAAACCCGCATGTGGAGCATTCGTTTGTGTGGGATGCTCTTCCAGGTTCATTCCTAGATAATGCACTCAAAGGGCACTAAGCATAGAGTGTGAAAACTGAGTGTCCTTGAGAGCTGCTTGGAAGCCTGATGGTGTGTGAAGTTAGTGGTTCAAATGGAGTTGTTCCCCCACAAGAACCACTCGGCTGATCCTTCTTCAATATGCCCTTCACCAACATGCAGTGTTTCCTTGCTTGAATTAGCTCTCACACCAATATTTGCGTCTAGAGCCTTTGCAGTGAGGGCTACCTGAAAACGGCTGTGGCGCTGAAGTTGCCTTAGAATGTGGAGTTGGTGGCATGTGAAACCCGCCTGTGGAGCATTCGTTTGTGTGGGATGCTCTACCAGGTTCATTCCTAGATAATGCACTCAAAGGTCACTAAGCATAGAGTGTGAAAACTGAGTTTCCTTGAGAGCTGCTTGGAAGCCTGATGGTGTGTGAAGTTAGTGAGCCAAATGGAGTTGTTCTCCCACAAGAACCACTCGGCTGATCCTTTTTCAATATGCCCTTCACCAACATGCAGTGTATCCTTGATTGAATTAGCTCTCACACCAATATTTGCGTCTAGAGCCTTTGCATTGAAGGCTACCTGAAAACGGCTGTGGCGCTGAAGTTGCCTGGGAATGTGGAGTTGGTGGCATGTGAAACCGGCATGTGGAGCATTCGTTTGTGTGGGATGCTCTACCAGGTTCATTCCTAGATAATGCACTCAAAGGGCACTAAGCATAGAGTGTGAAAACTGAGTTTCCTTGAGAGCTGCTTGGAAGCCTGATGGTGTGTGAAGTTAGTGAGCCAAATGGAGTTGTTCTCCCACAAGAACCACTCGGCTGATCCTTCTTCAATATGCCCTTCACCAACATGCAGTGTTTCCTTGATTGAATTAGCTCTCACACCAATATTTGCATCTAGAGCCTTTGCATTGAGGGCTATTTGAAAACAGCTGTGGCGCTGAAATTGCCTGAGAATGTGGAGTTGGTGGCATGTGAAACCCGCATGTGGAGCATTCGTTTGTGTGGGATGCTCTACCAGGTTTTTGCTAGATAATGCACTCAAAGGGCACTAAGCATAGAGTGTGAAAACTGAGTTTGCTTGAGAGCTGCTTGGAAGCCTGATGGTGTGTGAAGTTAGTGAGCCAAATGGAGTTGTTCTCCCACAAGAACCACTCGGCTGATCCTTCTTCAATATGCCCTTCACCAACATGCAGTGTTTCCTTGATTGAATTAGCTCTCACACCAATATTTGCGTCTAGAGCCTTGGCATTGAGGGCTATCTGAAAACGGCTGTGGCGCTGAAGTTGCCTGTGAATGTGGAGTTGGTGGCATGTGAAACCCGCATGTGGAGCATTCGTTTGTGTGGGATGCTCTACCAGGTTCATTCCTAGATAATGCACTCAAAGGGCACTAAGCATAGAGTGTGAAAACTGAGTTTCCTTGAGAGCTGCTTGGAAGCCTGATAGTGTGTGAAGTTAGTGAGCCAAATGGAGTTGTTCTCCCACAAGAACCACTCGGCTGATCCTTCTTCAATATGCCCTTCACCAACATGCAGTGTTTCCTTGATTGAATTAGCTCTCACACCAATATTTGCGTCTAGAGCCTTTGCAGTGAGGGCTATTTGAAAACGGCTGTGGCGCTGAAGTTACCTTAGAATGTGGAGTTGGTGACATGTGAAACCCGCATGTGGAGTTTCGTTTGTGTGGGATGCTCTACCAGGTTCATTCCTAGATAATGCACTCAAAGGGCACTAAGCATAGAGTGTGAAAACTGAGTTTCCTTGAGAGCTGCTTGGAAGCCTGATGGTGTGTGAAGTTAGTGAGCCAAATGTTGTTGTTCTCCCACAAGAACCACTCAGCTGATCCTTCTTCAATATGTCCTTCACCAACATGCATTGTTTCCTTGATTGAATTAGCTCTCACACCAATATTTGCGTCTAGAGCCTTTGCATTGAGGGCTATCTGAAAACGGCTGTGGCGCTGAAGTTGCCTTAGAATGTGGAGTTGGTGGCATGTGAAACCCGCATGTGGAGCATTCGTTTGTGTGGGATGCTCTACCAGGTTCATTCCTAGGTAAAGCACTCAAAGGGCACTAAGCATAGAGTGTGAAAACTGAGTTTCCTTGAGAGCTGCTTGGAAGCCTGATGGTGTGTGAAGTTAGTGAGCCAAATGGAGTTCTTCTCCCACAAGAACCACTCGGCTGATCCTTCTTCAATATGCCCTTCACCAACATGCAGTGTTTCCTTGATTGAATTAGCTCTCACACCAATATTTGCGTCTAGAGCCTTTGCATTGAGGGCTATCTGAAAAGGGCTGTGGCGCTGAAGTTGCCTGTGAATGTGGAGTTGGTGGCATGTGAAACCCGCATGTGGAGCATTCGTTTGTGTGGGATGCTCTTCCAGGTTCATTCCTAGATAATGCACTCAAAGGGCACTAAGCATAGAGTGTGAAAACTGAGTTTCCTTGAGAGCTGCTTGGAAGCCTGATGGTGTGTGAAGTTAGTGAGCCAAATGGAGTTGTTCTCCCACAAGAACCACTCGGCTGATCCTTCTTCAATATGCCCTTCACCAACATGCAGTGTTTCCTTGATTGAATTAGCTCTCACACCAATATTTGCATCTAGAGCCTTTGCATTGAGGGCTATTTGAAAACAGCTGTGGCGCTGAAATTGCCTGAGAATGTGGAGTTGGTGGCATGTGAAACCCGCATGTGGAGCATTCGTTTGTGTGGGATGCTCTACCAGGTTTTTGCTAGATAATGCACTCAAAGGGCACTAAGCATAGAGTGTGAAAACTGAGTTTGCTTGAGAGCTGCTTGGAAGCCTGATGGTGTGTGAAGTTAGTGAGCCAAATGGAGTTGTTCTCCCACAAGAACCACTCGGCTGATCCTTCTTCAATATGCCCTTCACCAACATGCAGTGTTTCCTTGATTGAATTAGCTCTCACACCAATATTTGCGTCTAGAGCCTTGGCATTGAGGGCTATCTGAAAACGGCTGTGGCGCTGAAGTTGCCTGTGAATGTGGAGTTGGTGGCATGTGAAACCCGCATGTGGAGCATTCGTTTGTGTGGGATGCTCTACCAGGTTCATTCCTAGATAATGCACTCAAAGGGCACTAAGCATAGAGTGTGAAAACTGAGTTTCCTTGAGAGCTGCTTGGAAGCCTGATAGTGTGTGAAGTTAGTGAGCCAAATGGAGTTGTTCTAGCACAAGAACCACTCGGCTGATCCTTCTTCAATATGCCCTTCACCAACATGCAGTGTTTCCTTGATTGAATTAGCTCTCACACCAATATTTGCGTCTAGAGCCTTTGCAGTGAGGGCTATTTGAAAACGGCTGTGGCGCTGAAGTTACCTTAGAATGTGGAGTTGGTGACATGTGAAACCCGCATGTGGAGCATTCGTTTGTGTGGGATGCTCTACCAGGTTCATTCCTAGATAATGCACTCAAAGGGCACTAAGCATAGAGTGTGAAAACTGAGTTTCCTTGAGAGCTGCTTGGAAGCCTGATGGTGTGTGAAGTTAGTGAGCCAAATGTTGTTGTTCTCCCACAAGAACCACTCGGCTGATCCTTCTTCAATATGCCCTTCACCAACATGCAGTGTTTCCTTGATTGAATTAGCTCTCACACCAATATTTGCGTCTAGAGCCTTTGCATTGATGGCTACCTGAAAACGGCTGTGGCGCTGAAGTTGCCTTAGAATGTGGAGTTGGTGGCATGTGAAACCCGCAGTGGAGCATTCGTTTGTGTGACATGCTCTACCAGGTTCATTCCTAGGTAAAGCACTCAAAGGGCACTAAGCATAGAGTGTGAAAACTGAGTTTCCTTGAGAGCTGCTTGGAAGCCTGATGGTGTGTGAAGTTAGTGAGCCAAATGGAGTTGTTCTCCCACAAGAACCACTTGGCTGATCCTTCTTCAATATGCCCTTCACCAACATGCAGTGTTTCCTTGATTGAATTAGCTCTCACACCAATATTTGCGTCTAGAGCCTTTGCATTGATGGCTATCTGAAAACGGCTGTGGCGCTGAAGTTGCTCTGAATGTGGAGTTGGTGGCATGTGAAACCCGCATGTGGAGCATTCGTTTGTGTGGGATGCTCTACCAGGTTCATTCCTAGATAATGCACTCAAAGGGCACTAAGCATAGAGTGTGACAACTGAGTTTCCTTGAGAAGTGCTTGGAAGCCTGATGGTGTGTGAAATTAGTGAGTAAATGGAGTTCTTCTCCCACAAGAACCACTCGGCTGATCCTTCTTCAATATGCCCTTCACCAACATGCAGTGTTTCCTTGATTGATTTAGCTCTCACACCAATATTTGCGTCTAGAGCCTTTGCATTGAGGGCTATCTGAAAACGGCTGTGGCGCTGAAGTTGCCTGTGAATGTGGAGTTGGTGGCATGTGAAACCCGCATGTGGAGCATTCGTTTGTGTGGGATGCTCTTCCAGGTTCATTCCTAGATAATGCACTCAAAGGGCACTAAGCATAGAGTGTGAAAACTGAGTTTCCTTGAGAGCTGCTTGGAAGCCTGATGGTGTGTGAAATTAGTGATAAAAATGGAGTTGTTCTCCCACAAGAACCACTCGGCTGATCCTTCTTCAATATGCCCTTCACCAACATGCAGTGTTTCCTTGATTGAATTAGCTCTCACACCAATATTTGCGTCTAGAGCCTTTGCATTGAGGGCTATCTGAAAACGGCTGTGGCGCTGAAGTTGCCTGTGAATGTGGAGTTGGTGGCATGTGAAACCCTTATGTGGAGCATTCGTTTGTGTGAAATGCTCTACCAGGTTCATTACTAGGTAAAGCACTCAAAGGGCACTAAGCATAGAGTGTGAAAACTGAGTTTCCTTCAGAGCTGCTTGGAAGCCTGATGGTGTGTGAAGTTAGTGAGTCAAATGGAGTTGTTCTCCCACAAGAACCACTCGGCTGATCCTTCCTCAATATGCCCTTCACCAACATGCAGTGTTTCCTTGATTGAATTAGCTCTCACACCAATATTTGCGTCTAGAGCCTTGGCATTGAGGGCTATCTGAAAACGGCTGTGGCGCTGAAGTTGCCTGTGAATGTGGAGTTGGTGGCATGAGAAACCGGCATGTGGAGCATTCGTTTGTGTGGGATGCTCTACCAGGTTCATTCCTAGATAATGCACTCAAAGGGCACTAAGCATAGAGTGTGAAAACTGAGTTTCCTTGAGAGCTGCTTGGAAGCCTGATGGTGTGTGAAGTTAGTGAGCCAAATGGAGTTGTTCTCCCACAAGAACCACTCGGCTGATCCTTCTTCAATATGCCCTTCACCAACATGCAGTGTTTCCTTGATTGAATGAACTCTCACACCAATATTTGCATCTAGAGCCTTTGCATTGAGGGCTATCTGAAAACGGCTGTGGCGCTGAAGTTGCCTGTGAATGTGGAGTTGGTGGCATGTGAAACCCGCATGTGGAGCATTCGTTTGTGTGGCATGCTCTACCAGGTTCATTCCTAGGTAATGCACTCAAAGGGCACTAAGCATAGAGTGTGAAAACTGAGTTTCCTTGAGAGCTGCTTGGAAGCCTGATGGTGTATGAAGTTAGTGAGCCAAATGGAGTTGTTCTCCCACAAGAACCACTCGGCTGATCCTTCTTCAATATGCCCTTCACCAACATGCAGTGTTTCCTTGATTGAATTAGCTCTCACACCAATATTTGCGTCTAGAGCCTTTGCATTGAGGGCTATCTGAAAACGGCTGTGGCGCTGAAGTTGCCTGTGAATGTGGAGTTGGTGGCATGTGAAACCCGCATGTGGAGCATTCGTTTGTGTGGGATGCTCTACCAGGTTCATTCCTAGATAATGCACTCAAAGGGCACTAAGCATAGAGTGTGACAACTGAGTTTCCTTGAGAGGTGCTTGGAAGCCTGATGGTGTGTGAAATTAGTGAGTAAATGGAGTTGTTCTCCGACAAGAACCACTCGGCTGATCCTTCTTCAATATGCCCTTCACCAACATGCAGTGTTTCCTTGATTGAATTAGCTCTCACACCAATATTTGCGTCTAGAGCCTTTGCATTGAGGGCTATCTGAAAATGGCTGTGGCGCTGAAGTTGCGTGTGAATGTGGAGTTGGTGGCATGTGAAACCCGCATGTGGAGCATTCGTTTGTGTGGGATGCTCTTCCAGGTTCATTCCTAGATAATGCACTCAAAGGGCACTAAGCATAGAGTGTGAAAACTGAGTTTCCTTGAGAGCTGCTTGGAAGCCTGATGGTGTGTGAAATTAGTGATAAAAATGGAGTTGTTCTCCCACAAGAACCACTCGGCTGATCCTTCTTCAATATGCCCTTCACCAATATGCAGTGTTTCCTTGATTGAATTAGCTCTCACACCAATATTTGCGTCTAGAGCCTTTGCATTGAGGGCTATCTGAAAACGGCTGTGGCGCTGAAGTTGCCTGTGAATGTGGAGTTGGTGGCATGTGAAACCCTTATGTGGAGCATTCGTTTGTGTGAAATGCTCTACCAGGTTCATTACTAGGTAAAGCACTCAAAGGGCACTAAGCATAGAGTGTGAAAACTGAGTTTCCTTGAGAGCTGCTTGGAAGCCTGATGGTGTGTGAAGTTAGTGAGCCAAATGGAGTTGTTCTCCCACAAGAACCACTCGGCTGATCCTTCCTCAATATGCCCTTCACCAACATGCAGTGTTTCCTTGATTGAATTACCTCTCACACCAATATTTGCGTCTAGAGCCTTTGCATTGAGGGCTATCTGAAAATGGCTGTGGCGCTGAAGTTGCCTGTGAATGTGGAGTTGGTGGCATGTGAAACCGGCATGTGGAGCATTCGTTTGTGTGGGATGCTCTACCAGGTTCATTCCTAGATAATGCACTCAAAGGGCACTAAGCATAGAGTGTGAAAACTGAGTTTCCTTGAGAGCTGCTTGGAAGCCTGATGGTGTGTGAAGTTAGTGAGCCAAATGGAGTTGTTCTCCCACAAGAACCACTCGGCTGATCCTTCTTCAATATGCCCTTCACCAACATGCAGTGTTTCCTTGATTGAATTAGCTCTCACACCAATATTTGCGTCTAGAGCCTTTGCATTGAGGGCTATTTGAAAACGGCTGTGGCGCTGAAGTTGCTTGTGAATGTGGAGTTGGTGGCATGTGAAACCCGCATGTGGAGCATTCGTTTGTGTGGGATGCTCTACCAGGTTCATTCCTAGATAATGCACTCAAAGGGCACTAAGCATAGAGTGTGAAAACTGAGTTTCCTTGAGAGCTGCTTGGAAGCCTGATGGTGTGTGAAGTTAGTGAGCCAAATGGAGTTGTTCTCCCACAAGAACCACTCGGCTGATCCTTCTCCAATATGCCCTTCACCAACATGCAGTGTTTCCTTGATTGAATTAGCTCTCACACCAATATTTGCGTCTAGAGCCTTTGCATTGAGGGCTATCCGAAAACGGCTGTGGCGCTGAAGTTGCCTGTGAATGTGGAGTTGGTGGCATGTGAAACCCGCATGTGGAGCATTCGTTTGTGTGGGATGCTCTTCCAGGTTCATTCCTAGATAATGCACTCAAAGGGCACTAAGCATAGAGTGTGAAAACTGAGTTTCCTTGAGAGCTGCTTGGGAGCCTGATGGTGTGTGAAGTTAGTGGTTCAAATGGAGTTGTTCTAGCACAAGAACCACTCGGCTGATCCTTCTTCAATATGCCCTTCACCAACATGTAGTGTTTCCTTGCTTGAATTAGCTCTCACACCAATATTTGCGTCTAGAGCCTTTGCAGTGAGGGCTACCTGAAAACGGCTGTGGCGCTGAAGTTGCCTGTGAATGTGGAGTTGGTGGCATGTGAAACCCGCCTGTGGAGCATTCGTTTGTGTGGGATGCTCTACCAGGTTCATTCCTAGATAATGCACTCAAAGGTCACTAAGCATAGAGTGTGAAAACTGAGTTTCCTTGAGAGCTGCTTGGAAGCCTGATGGTGTGTGAAGTTAGTGAGCCAAATGGAGTTGTTCTCCCACAAGAACCACTCGGCTGATCCTTCTTCAATATGCCCTTCACCAACATGCAGTGTATCCTTGATTGAATTACCTCTCACACCAATATTTGCGTCTAGAGCCTTTGCATTGAGGGCTACCTGAAAACGGCTGTGGCGCTGAAGTTGCCTGTGAATGTGGAGTTGGTGGCATGTGAAACCGGCATGTGGAGCATTCGTTTGTGTGGGATGCTCTACCAGGTTCATTTCTAGATAATGCACTCAAAGGGCACTAAGCATAGAGTGTGAAAACTGAGTTTCCTTGAGAGCTGCTTGGAAGCCTGATGGTGTGTGAAGTTAGTGAGCCAAATGGAGTTGTTCTCCCACAAGAACCACTCGGCTGATCCTTCTTCAATATGCCCTTCACCAACATGCAGTGTTTCCTTGATTGAATTAGCTCTCACACCAATATTTGCATCTAGAGCCTTTGCATTGAGGGCTATTTGAAAACAGCTGTGGCGCTGAAGTTGCCTGTGAATGTGGTGTTGGTGGCATGTGAAACCCGCATGTGGAGCATTCGTTTGTGTGGGATGCTCTACCAGGTTCATTGCTAGATAATGCACTCAAAGGGCACTAAGCATAGAGTGTGAAAACTGAGTTTGCTTGAGAGCTGCTTGGAAGCCTGATGGTGTGTGAAGTTAGTGAGCCAAATGGAGTTGTTCTCCCACAAGAACCACTCGGCTGATCCTTCTTCAATATGCCCTTCACCAACATGCAGTGTTTCCTTGATTGAATTAGCTCTCACACCAATATTTGCGTCTAGAGCCTTGGCATTGAGGGCTATCTGAAAACGGCTGTGGCGCTGAAGTTACCTGTGAATGTGGAGTTGGTGGCATGTGAAACCCGCATGTGGAGCATTCGTTTGTGTGGGATGCTCTACTAGGTTCATTCCTAGATAATGCACTCAAAGGGCACTAAGCATAGAGTGTGAAAACTGAGTTTCCTTGAGAGCTGCTTGGAAGCCTGATGGTGTGTGAAGTTAGTGAGCCAAATGGAGTTGTTCTCCCACAAGAACCACTCGGCTGATCCTTCTTCAATATGCCCTTCACCAACATGCAGTGTTTCCTTGATTGAATTAGCTCTCACACCAATATTTGCGTCTAGAGCCTTGGCATTGAGGGCTACCTGAAAAGGGCTGTGGCGCTGAAGTTGCCTGTGAATGTGGAGTTGGTGGCATGTGAAACCGGCATGTGGAGCATTCGTTTGTGTGGGATGCTCTACCAGGTTCATTCCTAGATAATGCACTCAAAGGGCACTAAGCATAGAGTGTGAAAACTGAGTTTCCTTGAGAGCTGCATGGAAGCCTGATGGTGTGTGAAGTTAGTGAGCTAAATGGAGTTGTTCTCCCATGAGAACCACTCGGCTGATCCTTCTTCAATATGCCCTTCACCAACATGCAGTGTTTCCTTGATTGAATTAGCTCTCACACCAATATTTGCGTCTAGAGCGTTTGCATTGAGGGCTATCTGAAAACGGCTGTGGCGCTGAAGTTGCCTGTGAATGTGGAGTTGGTGGCATGTGAAACCCGCATGTGGAGCATTCGTTTGTGTGCGATGCTCTACCAGGTTCATTCCTAGATAATGCACTCAAAGGGCACTAAGCATAGAGTGTGAAAACTGAGTTTCCTTGAGAGCTGCTTGGAAGCCTGATGGTGTGTGAAGTTAGTGAGCCAAATGGAGTTGTTCTCCCACAAGAACCACTCGGCTGATCCTTCTTCAATATGCCCTTCACCAACATGCAGTGTTTCCTTGATTGAATTAGCTCTCACACCAATATTTGCGTCTAGAGCCTTTGCATTGAGGGCTATCTGAAAACGGCTGTGGCGCTGAAGTTGCCTGTGAATGTGGAGTTGGTGGCATGTGAAACCCGCATGTGGAGCATTCGTTTGTGTGGGATGCTCTACCAGGTTCATTCCTAGATAATGCACTCAAAGGGCACTAAGCATAGAGTGTGAAAACTGAGTTTCCTTGAGAGCTGCTTGGAAGCCTGATGGTGTGTGAAGTTAGTGAGCCAAATGGAGTTGTTCTAGCACAAGAACCACTCGGCTGATCCTTCTTCAATATGCCCTTCACCAACATGCAGTGTTTCCTTGATTGAATTAGCTCTCACACCAATATTTGCGTCTAGAGCCTTTGCAGTGAGGGCTATTTGAAAACGGCTGTGGCGCTGAAGTTACCTTAGAATGTGGAGTGGGTGACATGTGAAACCCGCATGTGGAGTTTCGTTTGTGTGGGATGCTCTACCAGGTTCATTCCTAGATAATGCACTCAAAGGGCACTAAGCATAGAGTGTGAAAACTGAGTTTCCTTGAGAGCTGCTTGGAAGCCTGATGGTGTGTGAAGTTAGTGAGCCAATTGGAGTTGTTCTCCCACAAGAACCACTCGGCTGATCCTTCATCAATATGCCCTTCACCAACATGCAGTGTTTCCTTGATTGAATTAGCTCTCACAAAATATTTGCGTCTAGAGCCTTGGCATTGAGGGCTACCTGAAAACGGCTGTGGCACTGAAGTTGCCTGTGAATGTGGAGTTGGTGGCATGTGAAACCCGCCTGTGGAGCATTCGTTTGTGTGGGATGCTCTACCAGTTTCATTCCTAGATAATGCACTCAAAGGGCACTAAGCATAGAGTGTGACAACTGAGTTTCCTTGAGAGCTGCTTGGAAGCCTGATGGTGTGTGAAGTTAGTGAGCCAAATGGAGTTGTTCTCCCACAAGAACCACTCAGCTGATCCTTCTTCAATATGCCCTTCACCAACATGCAGTGTTTCCTTGATTGAATTAGCTCTCACACCAATATTTGCGTCTAGAGCCTTTGCAGTGAGGGCTATTTGAAAACGGCTGTGGCGATGAAGTTGCCTGTGAATGTGGAGTTGGTGGCATGTGAAACCCGCATGTGGAGCATTCGTTTGTGTGGGATGCTCTACCAGGTTCATTCCTAGATAATGCACTCAAAGGGCACTAAGCATAGAGTGTGAAAACTGAGTTTCCTTGAGAGCTGCTTGGAAGCCTGATGGTGTGTGAAGTTAGTGAGCCAAATGGAGTTGTTCTCCCACAAGAACCACTCGGCTGATCCTTCATCAATATGCCCTTCAACAACATGCAGTGTTTCCTTGATTGAATTAGCTCTCACAAAATATTTGCGTCTAGAGCCTTTGCATTGAGGGCTATCTGAAAATGGCTGTGGCGCTGAAGTTGCCTGTGAATGTGGAGTTGGTGGCATGTTAAACCCGCATGTGGAGCATTCGTTTGTGTGGGATGCTCTACCAGGTTCATTCCTAGATAATGCACTCAAAGGGCACTAAGCATAGAGTGTGAAAAGTGAGTTTCCTTGAGAGGTGCTTGGAAGCCTGATGGTGTGTGAAGTTAGTGAGCCAAATGGAGTTGTTCTCCCACAAGAACCACTCGGCTGATCCTTCTTCAATATGCCCTTCACCAACATGCAGTGTTTCCTTGATTGAATTAGCTCTCACACCAATATTTGCGTCTAGAGCCTTTGCATTGAGGGCTATCTGAAAATGGCTGTGGCGCTGAAGTTGCCTGTGAATGTGGAGTTGGTGGCATGTGAAACCCACATGTGGAGCATTCGTTTGTGTGGCATGCTCTACCCGGTTCATTCCTAGATAATGCACTCAAAGGGCACTAAGCATAGAGTGTGACAACTGAGTTTCCTTGAGAGGTGCTTGGAAGCCTGATGGTGTGTGAAATTAGTGAGTAAATGGAGTTGTTCTCCCACAAGAACCACTCGGCTGATCCTTCTTCAATATGCCCTTCACCAACATGCAGTGTTTCCTTGATTGAATTAGCTCTCACACCAATATTTGCGTCTAGAGCCTTTGCATTGAGGGCTATCTGAAAATGGCTGTGGCGCTGAAGTTGCCTGTGAATGTGGAGTTGGTGGCATGTGAAACCCGCATGTGGAGCATTCGTTTGTGTGGGATGCTCTTCCAGGTTCATTCCTAGATAATGCACTCAAAGGGCACTAAGCATAGAGTGTGAAAACTGAGTTTCCTTGAGAGCTGCTTGGAAGCCTGATGGCGTGTGAAGTTAGTGAGCCAAATGGAGTTGTTCTCCCACAAGAACCACTCGGCTGATCCTTCTTCAATATGCCCTTCACCAACATGCAGTGTTTCCTTGATTGAATTAGCTCTCACACCAATATTTGCGTCTAGAGCCTTTGCATTGAGGGCTATTTGAAAAAGGTTGTGGCGCTGAAGTTGCTTGTGAATGTGGAGTTGGTGGCATGTGAAACCCGCATGTGGAGCATTCGTTTGTGTGGGATGCTCTACCAGGTTCATTCCTAGATAATGCACTCAAAGGGCACTAAGCATAGAGTGTGAAAACTGAGTTTCCTTGAGAGCTGCTTGGAAGCCTGATGGTGTGTGAAGTTAGTGAGCCAATTGGAGTTGTTCTAGCACAAGAACCACTCGGCTGATCCTTCTTCAATATGCCCTTCACCAACATGCAGTGTTTCCTTTTTGAATTAGCTCTCACACCAATATTTGCATCTAGAGCCTTTGCATTGAGGGCTACCTGAAAACGGCTGTGGCGCTGAAGTTGCCTTAGAATGTGGAGTTGGTGGCATGTGAAACCCGCATGTGGAGCATTCGTTTGTGTGGGATGCTCTACCAGGTTCATTCCTAGATAATGCACTCAAAGGGCACTAAGCATAGAGAGTGAAAACTGAGTTTCCTTGAGAGCTGCTTGGAAGCCTGATGGTGTGTGAAGTTAGTGAGCCAAATGGAGTTGTTCTCCCACAAGAAGCACTCGGCTGATCCTTCATCAATATGCCCTTCACCAACATGCAGTGTTTCCTTGATTGAATTAGCTCTCACACCAATATTTGCGTCTAGAGCCTTTGCATTGAGGGCTACCTGAAAACGGCTGTGGCGCTGAAGTTGCCTGTGAATGTGGAGTTGGTGGCATGTGAAACCCACATGTGGAGCATTCGTTTGTGTGGGATGCTCTACCAGGTTCATTCCTAGATAATGCACTCAAAGGGCACTAATCATAGAGTGTGAATACTGAGTTTCCTTGAGAGCTGCTTGGAAGCCTGATGGTGTGTGAAGTTAGTGAGCCAAATGGAGTTGTTCTCCCACAAGAACCACTCGGCTGATCCTTCTTCAATATGCCCTTCACCAACATGCAGTGTTTCCTTGATTGAATTAGCTCTCACACCAATATTTGTGCCTAGAGCCTTTGCATCTAGGGCTATCTGAGAACGGCTGTGGCGCTGAAGTCGCCTGTGAATGTGGAGTTGGAGGCATGTGAAACCCACATGTGGAGCATTCGTTTGTGTGGGATGCTCTACAGGTTCATTCCTAGATAATGCACTCAAAGGGCACTAAGCATAGAGTGTGAAAACTGAGTTTCCTTGAGAGCTGCTTGGAAGCCTGATGGTGTGTGAAGTTAGTGAGCCAATTGGAGTTGTTCTCCCACAAGAACCACTCGGCTGATCCTTCTTCAATATGCCCTTCACCAACATGCAGTGTTTCCTTGATTGAATTAGCTCTCACACCAATATTTGCATCTAGAGCCTTTGCATTGAGGGCTATCTGAAAACGGCTGTGGCGCTGAAGTTGCCTGTGAATGTGGAGTTGGTGGCATGTGAAACCCGCATGTGGAGCATTCGTTTGTGTGGGATGCTCTACCAGGTTCATTCCTAGATAATGCACTCAAAGGGCACTAAGCATAGAGTGTGAAAACTGAGTTTCCTTGAGAGCTGCTTGGAAGCCTGATGGTGTGTGAAGTTAGTGAGCCAAATGGAGTTGTTCTAGCACAAGAACCACTCGGCTGATCCTTCTTCAATATGCCCTTCACCAACATGCAGTGTTTCCTTGATTGAATTAGCTCTCACACCAATATTTGCGCCTAGAGCCTTTGCATTGAGGGCTATCTGAAAACGGCTGTGGCGCTGAAGTTGCCTTAGAATGTGGAGTTGGTGGCATGTGAAACCCGCATGTGGAGCATTCGTTTGTGTGGGATGCTCTACCAGGTTCATTCCTAGATAATGCACTCAAAGGGCACTAAGCATAGAGTGTGAAAACTGAGTTTCCTTGAGAGGTGCTTGGAAGCCTGATGGTGTGTGAAGTTAGTGAGCCAAATGGAGTTGTTCTCCCACAACAACCACTCGGCTGATCCTTCTTCAATATGCCCTTCACCAACATGCAGTGTTTCCTTGATTGAATTAGCTCTCACACCAATATTTGCGTCTAGAGCCTTTGCATTGAGGGCTATTTGAAAACAGCTGTGGCGCTGAAGTTGCCTGTGAATGTGGTGTTGGTGGCATGTGAAACCCGCATGTGGAGCATTCGTTTGTGTGGGATGCTCTACCAGGTTCATTGCTAGATAATGCACTCAAAGGGCACTAAGCATAGAGTGTGAAAACTGAGTTTTCTTGAGAGCTGCTTGGAAGCCTGGTGGTGTGTGAATTTAGTGAGCCAAATGGAGTTGTTCTCCCACAAGGACCACTCGGCTGATCCTTCTTCAATATGCCCTTCACCAACATGCAGTGTTTCCTTGATTGAATTAGCTCTCACACCAATATTTGCGTCTAGAGCCTTTGCATTGAGGGCTACCTGAAAATGGCTGTGGCGCTGAAGTTGCCTGTGAATGTGGAGTTGGTGGCATGTGAAACCCGCATGTGGAGCATTCGTTTGTGTGGGATGCTCTACCAGGTTCATTCCTAGATAATGCACTCAAAGGGCACTAATCATAGAGTGTGAATACTGAGTTTCCTTGAGAGCTGCTTGGAAGCCTGATGGCGTGTGAAGTTAGTGAGCCAAATGGAGTTGTTCTCCCACAAGAACCACTCGGCTGATCCTTCTTCAATATGCCCTTCACCAACATGCAATGTTTCCTTGATTGAATTAGCTCTCACACCAATATTTGCGTCTAGAGCCATGGCATTGAGGGCTATCTGAAAACGGCTGTGGCGCTGAAGTTGCCTGTGAATGTGGAGTTGGAGGCATGTGAAACCCGCATGTGGAGCATTCGTTTGTGTGGGATGCTCTACCAGGTTCATGCCTAGATAATGCACTCAAAGGGCACTAAGCATAGAGTGTGAAAACTGAGTTTCCTTGAGAGCTGCTGGGAAGCCTGATGGTGTGTGAAATTACTGAGCCAAATGGAGTTGTTCTCCCACAAGAACCACTCGGATGATTCTTCTTCAATATGCCCTTCACCAACATGCAGTGTTTCCTTGATTGAATTAGCTCTCACACCAATATTTGCGTCTAGAGCCTTTGCATTGAGGGCTATCTGAAAATGACTGTGGCGCTGAAGTTGCCTGTGAATGTGGAGTTGGTGGCATGTGAAACCCGCATGTGGAGCATTCGTTTGTGTGGGATGCTCTACCAGGTTCATTCCTAGATAATGCACTCAAAGGGCACTAAGCATAGAGTGTGAAAACTGAGTTTCCTTGAGAGCTGCTTGGAAGCCTGATGGTGTGTGAAGTTAGTGAGCCAAATGGAGTTGTTCTGCCACAAGAACCACTCGGCTGATCCTTCTTCAATATGCCCTTCACCAACATGTAGTGTTTCCTTGATTGAATTAGCTCTCACACCAATATTTGCATCTAGAGCCTTTGCATTGAGGGCTATCTGAAAACGGCTGTGGCGCTGAAGTTGCCTGTGAATGTGGAGTTGGTGGCATCTGAAACCCGCATGTGGAGCATTCGTTTGTGTGGGATGCTCTACCAGGTTCATTCCTAGATAATGCACTCAAAGGGCACTAAGCATAGAGTGTGAAAACTGAGTTTCCTTGAGAGCTGCTTGGAAGCCTGATGGTGTGTGAAGTTAGTGAGCCAAATGGAGTTGTTCTCCCACAAGAACCACTCGGCTGATCCTTCATCAATATGCCCTTCACCAACATGCAGTGTTTCCTTGATTGAATTAGCTCTCACACCAATATTTGCGTCTAGAGCCTTGGCATTGAGGGCTACCTGAAAACGGCTGTGGCGCTGAAGTTGCCTGTGAATGTGGAGTTGGTGGCATGTGAAACCCGCATGTGGAGCATTCGTTTGTGTGGGATGCTCTACCAGGTTCATTCCTAGATAATGCACTCAAAGGGCACTAAGCATAGAGTGTGAAAACTGAGTTTCCTTGAGAGCTGCATGGAAGCCTGATGGTGTGTGAAGTTAGTGAGCCAAATGGAGTTGTTCTCCCACAAGAACCACTCGGCTGATCCTTCTTCAATATGCCCTTCACCAACATGCAGTGTTTCCTTGATTGAATTAGCTCTCACACCAATATTTGCGTCTAGAGCCTTGGCATTGAGGGCTATCTGAAAACGGCTGTGGCGCTGAAGTTGCCTGTGAATGTGGAGTTGGTGGCATGTGAAACCCGCATGTGGAGCATTCGTTTGTGTGGGATGCTCTACCAGGTTCATTCCTAGATAATGCACTCAAAGGGCACTAAGCATAGAGTGTGAAAACTGAGTTTCCTTGAGAGGTGCTTGGAAGCCTGATGGTATGTGAAATTAGTGAGTAAATGGAGTTGTTCTCCCACAAGAACCACTCGGCTGATCCTTCTTCAATATGCCCTTCACCAACATGCAGTGTTTCCTTGATTGAATTAGCTCTCACACCAATATTTGCGTCTAGAGCCTTTGCATTGAGGGCTATCTGAAAATGACTGTGGCACTGAAGTTGCCTGTGAATGTGGAGTTGGTGGCATGTGAAACCCGCATGTGGAGCATTCGTTTGTGTGGGATGCTCTACCAGGTTCATTCCTAGATAATGCACTCAAAGGGCACTAAGCATAGAGTGTGACAACTGAGTTTCCTTGAGAGCTGCTTGGAAGCCTGATGGTGTGTGAAGTTAGTGAGCCAAATGGAGTTGTTCTCCCACAAGAACCACTCGGCTGATCCTTCTTCAATATGCCCTTCACCAACATGCAGTGTTTCCTTGATTGAATTAGCTCTCACACCAATATTTGCGTCTAGAGCCTTTGCATTGAGGGCTATCTGAAAACGGCTGTGGCGCTGAAGTTGCCTGAGAATGTGGAGTTGGTGGCATGTGAAACCCTTATGTGGAGCATTCGTTTGTGTGAAATGCTCTACCAGGTTCATTACTAGGTAAAGCACTCAAAGGGCACTAAGCATAGAGTGTGAAAACTGAGTTTCCTTGAGAGCTGCTTGGAAGCCTGATGGTGTGTGAAGTTAGTGAGCCAAATGGAGTTGTTCTCCCTTACAAGAACCACTCGGCTGATCCTTCCTCAATATGCCCTTCACCAACATGCAGTGTTTCCTTGATTGAATTAGCTCTCACACCAATATTTGCGTCTAGAGCCTTTGCATTGAGGGCTATCTGAAAACGGCTGTGGCGCTGAAGTTGCCTGTGAATGTGGAGTTGGTGGCATGTGAAACCCGCATGTGGAGCATTCGTTTGTGTGGGATGCTCTACCAGGTTCATTCCTAGATAATGCACTCAAAGGGCACTAAGCATAGAGTGTGACAACTGAGTTTCCTTGAGAGGTGCTTGGAAGCCTGATGGTGTGTGAAATTAGTGAGTAAATGGAGTTGTTCTCCCACAAGAACCACTCGGCTGATCCTTCTTCAATATGCCCTTCACCAACATGCAGTGTTTCCTTGATTGAATTAGCTCTCACACCAATATTTGCGTCTAGAGCGTTTGCATTGAGGGCTATCTGAAAACAGCTGTGGCGCTGAAGTTGCCTGTGAATGTGGAGTTGGTGGCATGTGAAACCCGCATGTGGAGCATTCGTTTGTGTGGGATGCTCTTCCAGATTCATTCCTCGATAATGCACTCAACGGGCACTAAGCATAGAGTGTGAAAACTGAGTTTCCTTGAGAGCTGCTTGGAAGCCTGATGGTGTGTGAAATTAGTGATAAAAATGGAGTTGTTCTCCCACAAGAACCACTCGGCTGATCCTTCTTCAATATGCCCTTCACCAACATGCAGTGTTTCCTTGATTGAATTAGCTCTCACACCAATATTTGCGCCTAGAGCCTTTTCATTGAGGGCTATCTGAAAACGGCTGTGGCGCTGAAGTTGCCTGTGAATGTGGAGTTGGTGGCATGTGAAACCCTTATGTGGAGCATTCGTTTGTGTGAAATGCTCTACCAGGTTCATTCCTAGATAATGCACTCAAAGGGCACTAAGCATAGAGTGTGAAAACTGAGTTTCCTTGAGAGCTGCTTGGAAGCCTGATGGTGTGTGAAGTTAGTGAGCCAAATGGAGTTGTTCTCCCACAAGAACCACTCGGATGATCCTTCCTCAATATGCCCTTCACCAACATGCAATGTTTCCTTGATTGAATTAGCTCTCACACCAATATTTGCGTCTAGAGCCTTTGTATTGAGGGCTATCTGAAAACGGCTGTGGCGCTGAAGTTGTCTGTGAATGTGGAGTTGGTGGCATGTGAAACCCGCATGTGGAGCATTCGTTTGTGTGGGATGCTCTACCAGGTTCATTCCTAGATAATGCACTCAAAGGGCACTAAGCATAGAGTGTGAAAAGTGAGTTTCCTTGAGAGGTGCTTGGAAGCCTGATGGTGTGTGAAGTTAGTGAGCCAAATGGAGTTGTTCTCCCACAAGAACCACTCGGCTGATCCTTCTTCAATATGCCCTTCACCAACATGCAGTGTTTCCTTGATTGAATTAGCTCTCACACCAATATTTGCGTCTAGAGCCTTTGCATTGAGGGCTATCTGAAAATGGCTGTGGCGCTGAAGTTGCCTGTGAATGTGGAGTTGGTGGCATGTGAAACCCACATGTGGAGCATTCGTTTGTGTGGGATGCTCTACCAGGTTCATTCCTAGATAATGCACTCAAAGGGCACTAAGCATAGAGTGTGAAAACTGAGTTTCCTTGAGAGCTGCTTGGAAGCCTGATGGTGTGTGAAGTTAGTGAGCCAAATGGAGTTGTTCTCCCACAAGAACCACTCGGCTGATCCTTCATCAATATGCCCTTCACCAACATGCAGTGTTTCCTTGATTGAATTAGCTCTCACACCAATATTTGCGTCTAGAGCCTTGGCATTGAGGGCTATCTGAAAACGGCTGTGGCGCTGAAGTTGCCTGGGAATGTGGAGTTGGTGGCATGTGAAACCCGCATGTGGAGCATTCGTTTGTGTGGGATGCTCTACCAGGTTCATTCCTAGATAATGCACTCAAAGGGCACTAAGCATAGAGTGTGAAAAGTGAGTTTCCTTGAGAGCTGCTTGGAAGCCTGATGGTGTGTGAAGTTAGTGAGCCAAATGGAGTTGTTCTCCCACAAGAACCACTCGGCTGATCCTTCTTCAATATGCCCTTCACCAACATGCAGTGTTTCCTTGATTGAATTAACTCTCACACCAATATTTGCGTCTAGAGCCTTTGCATTGAGGGCTATCTGAAAACGGCTGTGGCGCTGAAGTTGCCTGTGAATGTGGAGTTGGTGGCATGTGAAACCCGCATGTGGAGCATTCGTTTGTGTGGCATGCTCTACCAGGTTCATTCCCAGGTAAAGCACTCAAAGGGCACTAAGCATAGAGTGTGAAAACTGAGTTTCCTTGAGAGCTGCTTGGAAGCCTGATGGTGTGTGAAGTTAGTGAGCCAAATGGAGTTGTTCTCCCACAAGAACCACTCGGCTGATCCTTCTTCAATATGCCCTTCACCAACATGCAGTGTTTCCTTGATTGAATTAGCTCTCACACCAATATTTGCGTCTAGAGCCTTGGCATTGAGGGCTATCTGAAAACGGCTGTGGCGCTGAAGTTGCCTGAGAATGTGGAGTTGGTGGCATGTGAAACCCGCATGTGGAGCATTCGTTTGTGTGGGATGCTCTACCAGGTTCATTCCTAGATAATGCACTCAAAGGGCACTAAGCATAGAGTGTGAAAACTGAGTTTCCTTGAGAGGTGCTTGGAAGCCTGATGGTGTGTGAAATTAGTGAGTAAATGGAGTTGTTCTCCCACAAGAACCACTCGGCTGATCCTTCTTCAATATGCCCTTCACCAACATGCAGTGTTTCCTTGATTGAATTAGCTCTCACACCAATATTTGCGTCTAGAGCCTTTGCATTGAGGGCTATCTGAAAATGGCTGTGGCGCTGAAGTTGCCTGTGAATGTGGAGTTGGTGGCATGTGAAACCCGCATGTGGAGCATTCGTTTGTGTGGGATGCTCTTCCACGTTCATTCCTAGATAATGCACTCAAAGGGCACTAAGCATAGAGTGTGAAAACTGAGTTTCCTTGAGAGCTGCTTGGAAGCCTGTTGGTGTGTGAAATTAGTGATAAAAATGGAGTTGTTCTCCCACAAGAACCACTCGGCTGATCCTTCTTCAATATGCCCTTCACCAACATGCAGTGTTTCCTTGATTGAATTAGCTCTCACACCAATATTTGCGTCTAGAGCCTTGGCATTGAGGGCTATCTGAAAACGGCTGTGGCGCTGAAGTTGCCTGTGAATGTGGAGTTGGTGGCATGTGAAACCCGCATGTGGAGCATTCGTTTGTGTGGGATGCTCTACCAGGTTCATTCCTAGATAATGCACTCAAAGGGCACTAAGCATAGAGTGTGAAAACTGAGTTTCCTTGAGAGCTGCTTGGAAGCCTGATGGTGTGTGAAATTAGTGAGTAAATGGAGTTGTTCTGCCACAAGAACCACTCGGCTGATCCTTCTTCAATATGCCCTTCACCAACATGCAGTGTTTCCTTGATTGAATTAGCTCTCACACCAATATTTGCGTCTAGAGCCTTTGCATTGAGGGCTACCTGAAAATGGCTGTGGCGCTGAAGTTGCCTGTGAATGTGGAGTTGGTGGCATGTGAAACCCGCATGTGGAGCATTCGTTTGTGTGGGATGCTCTTCCACGTTCATTCCTAGATAATGCACTCAAAGGGCACTAAGCATAGAGTGTGAAAACTGAGTTTCCTTGAGAGCTGCTTGGAAGCCTGTTGGTGTGTGAAATTAGTGATAAAAATGGAGTTGTTCTCCCACAAGAACCACTCGGCTGATCCTTCTTCAATATGCCCTTCACCAACATGCAGTGTTTCCTTGATTGAATTAGCTCTCACACCAATATTTGCGCCTAGAGCCTTTGCATTGAGGGCTATCTGAAAACGGCTGTGGCGCTGAAGTTGCCTGAGAATGTGGAGTTGGTGGCATGTGAAACCCGCATGTGGAGCATTCGTTTGTGTGAAATGCTCTACCAGGTTCATTACTAGGTAAAGCACTCAAAGGGCACTAAGCATAGAGTGTGAAAACTGAGTTTCCTTGAGAGCTGCTTGGAAGCCTGATGGTGTGTGAAGTTAGTGAGCCAAATGGAGTTGTTCTCCCACAAGAACCACTCGGCTGATCCTTCCTCAATATGCCCTTCACCAACATGCAATGTTTCCTTGATTGAATTAGCTCTCACACCAATATTTGCGTCTAGAGCCTTGGCATTGAGGGCTATCTGAAAACGGCTGTGGCGCTGAAGTTGCCTGTGAATGTGGAGTTGGTGGCATGTGAAAAACGCATGTGGAGCATTCGTTTGTGTGGGATGCTCTACCAGGTTCATTCCTACATAATGCACTCAAAGGGCACTAAGCATAGAGTGTGACAACTGAGTTTCCTTGAGAGGTGCTTGGAAGCCTGATGGTGTGTGAAATTAGTGAGTAAATGGAGTTTTTCTCCCACAAGAACCACTCGGCTGATCCTTCTTCAATATGCCCTTCACCAACATGCAGTGTTTCCTTGATTGAATTAGCTCTCACACCAATATTTGCGTCTAGAGCGTTTGCATTGAGGGCTATCTGAAAATGGCTGTGGCGCTGAAGTTGCCTGTGAATGTGGAGTTGGTGGCATGTGAAACCCGCATGTGGAGCATTCGTTTGTGTGGGATGCTCTACCAGGTTCATTCCTAGATAATGCACTCAAAGGGCACTAAGCATAGAGTGTGAAAACTGAATTTCCTTGAGAGCTGCTTGGAAGCCTGATGGTGTGTGAAGTTAGTGAGCCAAATGGAGTTGTTCTCCCACAAGAACCACTCGGCTGATCCTTCTTCAATATGCCCTTCACCAACATGCAGTGTTTCCTTGATTGAATTAACTCTCACACCAATATTTGCGTCTAGAGCCTTTGCATTGAGGGCTATCTGAAAACGGCTGTGGCGCTGAAGTTGCCTGTGAATGTGGAGTTGGTGGCATGTGAAACCCACAGTGGAGCATTCGTTTGTGTGGCATGCTCTACCAGGTTCATTCCCAGGTAAAGCACTCAAAGGGCACTAAGCATAGAGTGTGAAAAGTGAGTTTCCTTGAGAGCTGCTTGGAAACCTGATGGCGTGTGAAGTTAGTGAGCCAAATGGAGTTGTTCTAGCACAAGAACCACTCGGCTGATCCTTCTTCAATATGCCCTTCACCAACATGCAGTGTTTCCTTGATTGAATTAGCTCTCACACCAATATTTGCGTCTAGAGCCTTTGCAGTGAGGGCTACCTGAAAACGGCTGTGGCGCTGAAGTTGCCTTAGAATGTGGAGTTGGTGGCATGTGAAACCCGCCTGTGGAGCATTCGTTTGTGTGGGATGCTCTACCAGGTTCATTCCTAGATAATGCACTCAAAGGTCACTAAGCATAGAGTGTGAAAACTGAGTTTCCTTGAGAGCTGCTTGGAAGCCTGGTGATGTGTGAAGTTAGTGAGCCAAATGGAGTTGTTCTCCGACAAGAACCACTCGGCTGATCCTTCTTCAATATGCCCTCCACCAACATGCAGTGTTTCCTTGATTGAATTAGCTCTCACACCAATATTTGCGTCTAGAGCCTTTGCATTGAGGGCTATCTGAAAACGGCTGTGGCGCTGAAGTTGCCTGTGAATGTGGAGTTGGTGGCATGTGAAACCCGCAGTGGAGCATTCGTTTGTGTGGGATGCTCTACCAGGTTCATTCCTAGATAATGCACTCAAAGGGCACTAAGCATAGAGTGTGAAAACTGAGTTTCCTTGAGAGCTGCTTGGAAGCCTGATGGTGTGTGAAATTAGTGAGCCAAATGGAGTTGTTCTCCCACAAGAACCACTCGGCTGATCCTTCTTCAATATGTACTTCACCAGCATGCAGTGTTTCCTTGATTGAATTAGCTCTCACACCAATAATTGCGTCTAGAGCCTTTGCATTGAGGGCTATCTGAAAACGGCTGTGGCGCTGAACTTGCCTGTGAATGTGGAGTTGGTGGCATCAGAAACCCGCATGTGGAGCATTCGTTTGTGTGGGATGCTCTACCAGGTTCATTCCTAGATAATGCACTCAAAGGGCACTAAGCATAGAGTGTGAAAACTGAGTTTCCTTGAGAGCTGCTTGGAAGCCTGATGGTGTGTGAAGTTAGTGAGCCAATTGGAGTTGTTCTCCCGCATGAACCACTCGGCTGATCCTTCTTCAATATGCCCTTCACCAACATGCAGTGTTTCCTTGATTGAATTAGCTCTCACACCAATATTTGCATCTAGAGCCTTTGCATTGAGGGCTATCTGAAAACGGCTGTGGCGCTGAAGTTGCCTGTGAATGTGGAGTTGGTGGCATCTGAAACCCGCATGTGGAGCATTCGTTTGTGTGGGATGCTCTACCAGGTTCATTCCTAGATAATGCACTCAAAGGGCACTAAGCATAGAGTGTGAAAACTGAGTTTCCTTGAGAGCTGCTTGGAAGCCTGATGGTGTGTGAAGTTAGTGAGCCAAATGGAGTTGTTCTAGCACAAGAACCACTCGGCTGATCCTTCTTCAATATGCCCTTCACCAAAATGCAGTGTTTCCTTGATTGAATTAGCTCTCACACCAATATTTGCATCTAGAGCCTTTGCATTGAGGGCTACCTGAAAACGGCTGTGGCGCTGAAGTTGCCTGTGAATGTGGAGTTGGTGGCATGTGAAACCCGCATGTGGATCATTCGTTTGTGTGGGATGCTCTACCAGGTTCATTCCTAGATAATGCACTCAAAGGGCACTAAGCATAGAGTGTGAAAACTGAGTTTCCTTGAGAGCTGCTTGGAAGCCTGATGGTGTGTGAAGTTAGTGAGCCAAATGGAGTTGTTCTCCCACAAGAACCACTCTGCTGATCCTTCTTCAATATGCCCTTCACCAAAATGCAGTGTTTCCTTGATTGAATTAGCTCTCACACCAATATTTGCGTCTAGATCCTTTGCATTGAGGGTTATCTGAAAAGGGCTGTGGCGCTGAAGTTGCCTGTGAATGTGGAGTTGGTGGCATGTGAAACCGGCATGTGGAGCATTCGTTTGTGTGGGATGCTCTACCTGGTTCATTCCTAGATAATGCACTCAAAGGGCACTAAGCATAGAGAGTGAAAACTGAGTTTCCTTGAGAGCTGCTTGGAAGCCTGATGGTGTGTGAAGTTAGTGAGCCAAATGGAGTTGTTCTCCCACAAGAAGCACTCGGCTGATCCTTCATCAATATGCCCTTCACCAACATGTAGTGTTTCCTTGATTGAATTAGCTCTCACACCAATATTTGCGTCTAGAGCCTTTGCATTGAGGGCTACCTGAAAACGGCTGTGGCGCTGAAGTTGCCTGTGAATGTGGAGTTGGTGGCATGTGAAACCCGCATGTGGAGTATTCGTTTGTGTGGGATGCTCTACCAGGTTCATTCCTAGATAATGCACTCAAAGGGCACTAAGCATAGAGTGTGAAAACTGAGTTTCCTTGAGAGCTGCTTGGAAGCCTGATGGTGTGTGAAGTTAGTGAGCCAAATGGAGTTGTTCTCCCACAAGAACCACTCGGCTGATCCTTCATCAATATGCCCTTCACCAACATGCAGTGTTTCCTTGATTGAATTAGCTCTCACACCAATATTTGCGTCTAGAGCCTTTGCATTGAGGGCTATTTGAAAACAGCTGTGGCGCTGAAGTTGCCTGTGAATGTGGTGTTGGTGGCATGTGAAACCCGCATGTGGAGCATTCGTTTGTGTGGGATGCTCTACCAGGTTCATTCCTAGATAATGCACTCAAAGGGCACTAAGCATAGAGTGTGAAAACTGAGTTTCCTTGAGAGCTGCTTGGAAGCCTGGTGGTGTGTGAATTTAGTGAGCCAAATGGAGTTGTTCTCCCACAAGAACCACTCGGCTGATCCTTCTTCAATATGCCCTTCACCAACATGCAGTGTTTCCTTGATTGAATTAGCTCTCACACCAATATTTGCGTCTAGAGCCTTGGCATTGAGGGCTATCTGAAAACGGCTGTGGCGCTGAAGTTGCCTGTGAATGTGGAGTTGGTGGCATGTGAAACCGGCATGTGGAGCATTCGTTTGTGTGGGATGCTCTACCAGGTTCATTCCTAGATAATGCACTCAAAGGGCACTAAGCATAGAGAGTGAAAACTGAGTTTCCTTGAGAGCTGCTTGGAAGCCTGATGGTGTGTGAAGTTAGTGAGCCAAATGGAGTTGTTCTCCCACAAGAACCACTCGGCTGATCCTTCTTCAATATGCCCTTCACCAACATGCAGTGTTTCCTTGATTGAATTAGCTCTCACACCAATATTTGCGTCTAGAGTCTTTGCATTGAGGGCTACCTGAAAACGGCTGTGGCGCTGAAGTTGCCTGTGAATGTGGAGTTGGTGGCATCTGAAACCCGCATGTGGTGTTTCGTTTGTGTGGGATGCTCTACCAGGTTCATTCCTAGATAATGCACTCAAAGGGCACTAAGCATAGAGTGTGAAAACTGAGTTTCCTTGAGAGCTGCTTGGAAGCCTGATGGTGTGTGAAGTTAGTGAGCCAAATGGAGTTGTTCTCCCACAAGAACCACTCGGCTGATCCTTCTTCAATATGCCCTTCACCAAAATGCAGTGTTTCCTTGATTGAATTAGCTCTCACACCAATATTTGCGTCTAGAGCCTTTGCAGTGAAGGCTACCTGAAAACGGCTGTGGCGCTGAAGTTGCCTTAGAATGTGGAGTTGGTGGCATGTGAAACCCGCCTGTGGAGCATTCGTTTGTGTGGGATGCTCTACCTGGTTCATTCCTAGATAATGCACTCAAAGGGCACTAAGCATAGAGAGTGAAAACTGAGTTTCCTTGAGAGCTGCTTGGAAGCCTGATGGTGTGTGAAGTTAGTGAGCCAAATGGAGTTGTTCTCCCACAAGAAGCACTCGGCTGATCCTTCATCAATATGCCCTTCACCAACATGTAGTGTTTCCTTGATTGAATTAGCTCTCACACCAATATTTGCGTCTAGAGCCTTTGCATTGAGGGCTACCTGAAAATGGCTGTGGCGCTGAAGTTGCCTGTGAATGTGGAGTTGGTGGCATGTGAAACCCGCATGTGGAGTATTCGTTTGTGTGGGATGCTCTACCAGGTTCATTCCTAGATAATGCACTCAAAGGGCACTAAGCATAGAGTGTGAAAACTGAGTTTCCTTGAGAGCTGCTTGGAAGCCTGATGGTGTGTGAAGTTAGTGAGCCAAATGGAGTTGTTCTCCCACAAGAACCACTCGGCTGATCCTTCTTCAATATGCCCTTCACCAACATGCAGTGTTTCCTTGATTGAATTAGCTCTCACACCAATATTTGTGTCTAGAGCCTTGGCATTGAGGGCTACCTGAAAACGGCTGTGGCGCTGAAGTTGCCTGTGAATGTGGAGTTGGTGGCATGTGAAACCCGCATGTGGAGCATTCGTTTGTGTGGGATGCTCTACCAGGTTCATTCCTAGATAATGCACTCAAAGGGCACTAAGCATAGAGTGTGAAAACTGAGTTTCCTTGAGAGCTGCTTGGAAGCCTGATGGTGTGTGAAGTTAGTGAGCCAAATGGAGTTGTTCTCCCACAAGAACCAATCGGCTGATCCTTCTTCAATATGCCCTTCACCAACATGCAGTGTTTCCTTGATTGAATTAACTCTCACACCAATATTTGCGTCTAGAGCCTTTGCAGTGAGGGCTATCTGAAAACGGCTGTGGCGCTGAAGTTGCCTGTGAATGTGGAGTTGGTGGCATGTGAAACCCACAGTGGAGCATTCGTTTGTGTGGCATGCTCTACCAGGTTCATTCCCAGGTAAAGCACTCAAAGGGCACTAAGCATAGAGTGTGAAAACTGAGTTTCCTTGAGAGCTGCTTGGAAGCCTGATGGTGTGTGAAGTTAGTGAGCCAAATGGAGTTGTTCTCCCACAAGAACCACTCGGCTGATCCTTCTTCAATATGCCCTTCACCAACATGCAGTGTTTCCTTGATTGAATTAGCTCTCACACCAATATTTGCGTCTAGAGCCTTGGCATTGAGGGCTATCTGAAAACGGCTGTGGCGCTGAAGTTGCCTGTGAATGTGGAGTTGGTGGCATGTGAAACCCGCATGTGGAGCATTCGTTTGTGTGGGATGCTCTACCAGGTTCATTCCTAGATAATGCACTCAAAGGGCACTAAGCATAGAGTGTGAAAACTGAGTTTCCTTGAGAGCTGCTTAGAAGCCTGATGGTGTGTGAAGTTAGTGAGCCAATTGGAGTTGTTCTCCCACATGAACCACTCGGCTGATCCTTCTTCAATATGCCCTTCACCAACATGCAGTGTTTCCTTGATTGAATTAGCTCTCACACCAATATTTGCATCTAGAGCCTTTGCATTGAGGGCTATCTGAAAACGGCTGTGGCGCTGAAGTTGCCTGTGAATGTGGAGTTGGTGGCATGTGAAACCCGCATGTGGAGCATTCGTTTGTGTGGGATGCTCTACCAGGTTCATTCCTAGATAATGCACTCAAAGGGCACTAAGCATAGAGTGTGAAAACTGAGTTTCCTTGAGAGCTGCTTGGAAGCCTGATGGTGTGTGAAGTTAGTGAGCCAAATGGAGTTGTTCTCCCACAAGAACCACTCGGCTGATCCTTCTTCAATATGCCCTTCACCAACATGCAGTGTTTCCTTGATTGAATTAGCTCTCACACCAATATTTGCGTCTAGAGCCTTTGCATTGAGGGCTACCTGAAAACGGCTGTGGCGCTGAAGTTGCCTGTGAATGTGGAGTTGGTGGCATCTGAAACCCGCATGTGGAGCATTCGTTTGTGTGGGATGCTCTACCAGGTTCATTGCTAGATAATGCACTCAAAGGGCACTAAGCATAGAGAGTGAAAACTGAGTTTCCTTGAGAGCTGCTTGGAAGCCTGGTGGTGTGTGAATTAAGTGAGCCAAATGGAGTTGTTCTCCCACAAGAACCACTCGGCTGATCCTTCTTCAATATGCCCTTCACCAACATGCAGTGTTTCCTTGATTGAATTAGCTCTCACACCAATATTTGCGTCTAGAGCCTTTGCATTGAGGGCTACCTGAAAACGGCTGTGGCGCTGAAGTTGCCTGTGAATGTGGAGTTGGTGGCATGTGAAACCCGCATGTGGAGTATTCGTTTGTGTGGGATGCTCTACCAGGTTCATTCCTAGATAATGCACTCAAAGGGCACTAAGCATAGAGTGTGAAAACTGAGTTTCCTTGAGAGCTGCTTGGAAGCCTGATGGTGTGTGAAGTTAGTGAGCCAAATGGAGTTGTTCTCCCACAAGAACCACTCGGCTGATCCTTCATCAATATGCCCTTCACCAACATGCAGTGTTTCCTTGATTGAATTAGCTCTCACACCAATATTTGCGTCTAGAGCCTTTGCATTGAGGGCTATTTGAAAACAGCTGTGGCGCTGAAGTTGCCTGTGAATGTGGTGTTGGTGGCATGTGAAACCCGCATGTGGAGCATTCGTTTGTGTGGGATGCTCTACCAGGTTCATTCCTAGATAATGCACTCAAAGGGCACTAAGCATAGAGTGTGAAAACTGAGTTTCCTTGAGAGCTGCTTGGAAGCCTGGTGGTGTGTGAATTTAGTGAGCCAAATGGAGTTGTTCTCCCACAAGAACCACTCGGCTGATCCTTCTTCAATATGCCCTTCACCAACATGCAGTGTTTCCTTGATTGAATTAGCTCTCACACCAATATTTGCGTCTAGAGCCTTGGCATTGAGGGCTATCTGAAAACGGCTGTGGCGCTGAAGTTGCCTGTGAATGTGGAGTTGGTGGCATGTGAAACCGGCATGTGGAGCATTCGTTTGTGTGGGATGCTCTACCAGGTTCATTCCTAGATAATGCACTCAAAGGGCACTAAGCATAGAGAGTGAAAACTGAGTTTCCTTGAGAGCTGCTTGGAAGCCTGATGGTGTGTGAAGTTAGTGAGCCAAATGGAGTTGTTCTCCCACAAGAACCACTCGGCTGATCCTTCTTCAATATGCCCTTCACCAACATGCAGTGTTTCCTTGATTGAATTAGCTCTCACACCAATATTTGCGTCTAGAGTCTTTGCATTGAGGGCTACCTGAAAACGGCTGTGGCGCTGAAGTTGCCTGTGAATGTGGAGTTGGTGGCATCTGAAACCCGCATGTGGTGTTTCGTTTGTGTGGGATGCTCTACCAGGTTCATTCCTAGATAATGCACTCAAAGGGCACTAAGCATAGAGTGTGAAAACTGAGTTTCCTTGAGAGCTGCTTGGAAGCCTGATGGTGTGTGAAGTTAGTGAGCCAAATGGAGTTGTTCTCCCACAAGAACCACTCGGCTGATCCTTCTTCAATATGCCCTTCACCAAAATGCAGTGTTTCCTTGATTGAATTAGCTCTCACACCAATATTTGCGTCTAGAGCCTTTGCAGTGAAGGCTACCTGAAAACGGCTGTGGCGCTGAAGTTGCCTTAGAATGTGGAGTTGGTGGCATGTGAAACCCGCCTGTGGAGCATTCGTTTGTGTGGGATGCTCTACCTGGTTCATTCCTAGATAATGCACTCAAAGGGCACTAAGCATAGAGAGTGAAAACTGAGTTTCCTTGAGAGCTGCTTGGAAGCCTGATGGTGTGTGAAGTTAGTGAGCCAAATGGAGTTGTTCTCCCACAAGAAGCACTCGGCTGATCCTTCATCAATATGCCCTTCACCAACATGTAGTGTTTCCTTGATTGAATTAGCTCTCACACCAATATTTGCGTCTAGAGCCTTTGCATTGAGGGCTACCTGAAAATGGCTGTGGCGCTGAAGTTGCCTGTGAATGTGGAGTTGGTGGCATGTGAAACCCGCATGTGGAGTATTCGTTTGTGTGGGATGCTCTACCAGGTTCATTCCTAGATAATGCACTCAAAGGGCACTAAGCATAGAGTGTGAAAACTGAGTTTCCTTGAGAGCTGCTTGGAAGCCTGATGGTGTGTGAAGTTAGTGAGCCAAATGGAGTTGTTCTCCCACAAGAACCACTCGGCTGATCCTTCTTCAATATGCCCTTCACCAACATGCAGTGTTTCCTTGATTGAATTAGCTCTCACACCAATATTTGTGTCTAGAGTCTTGGCATTGAGGGCTACCTGAAAACGGCTGTGGCGCTGAAGTTGCCTGTGAATGTGGAGTTGGTGGCATGTGAAACCCGCATGTGGAGCATTCGTTTGTGTGGGATGCTCTACCAGGTTCATTCCTAGATAATGCACTCAAAGGGCACTAAGCATAGAGTGTGAAAACTGAGTTTCCTTGAGAGCTGCTTGGAAGCCTGATGGTGTGTGAAGTTAGTGAGCCAAATGGAGTTGTTCTCCCACAAGAACCAATCGGCTGATCCTTCTTCAATATGCCCTTCACCAACATGCAGTGTTTCCTTGATTGAATTAACTCTCACACCAATATTTGCGTCTAGAGCCTTTGCAGTGAGGGCTATCTGAAAACGGCTGTGGCGCTGAAGTTGCCTGTGAATGTGGAGTTGGTGGCATGTGAAACCCACAGTGGAGCATTCGTTTGTGTGGCATGCTCTACCAGGTTCATTCCCAGGTAAAGCACTCAAAGGGCACTAAGCATAGAGTGTGAAAACTGAGTTTCCTTGAGAGCTGCTTGGAAGCCTGATGGTGTGTGAAGTTAGTGAGCCAAATGGAGTTGTTCTCCCACAAGAACCACTCGGCTGATCCTTCTTCAATATGCCCTTCACCAACATGCAGTGTTTCCTTGATTGAATTAGCTCTCACACCAATATTTGCGTCTAGAGCCTTGGCATTGAGGGCTATCTGAAAACGGCTGTGGCGCTGAAGTTGCCTGTGAATGTGGAGTTGGTGGCATGTGAAACCCGCATGTGGAGCATTCGTTTGTGTGGGATGCTCTACCAGGTTCATTCCTAGATAATGCACTCAAAGGGCACTAAGCATAGAGTGTGAAAACTGAGTTTCCTTGAGAGCTGCTTAGAAGCCTGATGGTGTGTGAAGTTAGTGAGCCAATTGGAGTTGTTCTCCCACATGAACCACTCGGCTGATCCTTCTTCAATATGCCCTTCACCAACATGCAGTGTTTCCTTGATTGAATTAGCTCTCACACCAATATTTGCATCTAGAGCCTTTGCATTGAGGGCTATCTGAAAACGGCTGTGGCGCTGAAGTTGCCTGTGAATGTGGAGTTGGTGGCATGTGAAACCCGCATGTGGAGCATTCGTTTGTGTGGGATGCTCTACCAGGTTCATTCCTAGATAATGCACTCAAAGGGCACTAAGCATAGAGTGTGAAAACTGAGTTTCCTTGAGAGCTGCTTGGAAGCCTGATGGTGTGTGAAGTTAGTGAGCCAAATGGAGTTGTTCTCCCACAAGAACCACTCGGCTGATCCTTCTTCAATATGCCCTTCACCAACATGCAGTGTTTCCTTGATTGAATTAGCTCTCACACCAATATTTGCGTCTAGAGCCTTTGCATTGAGGGCTACCTGAAAACGGCTGTGGCGCTGAAGTTGCCTGTGAATGTGGAGTTGGTGGCATCTGAAACCCGCATGTGGAGCATTCGTTTGTGTGGGATGCTCTACCAGGTTCATTGCTAGATAATGCACTCAAAGGGCACTAAGCATAGAGAGTGAAAACTGAGTTTCCTTGAGAGCTGCTTGGAAGCCTGGTGGTGTGTGAATTAAGTGAGCCAAATGGAGTTGTTCTCCCACAAGAACCACTCGGCTGATCCTTCTTCAATATGCCCTTCACCAACATGCAGTGTTTCCTTGATTGAATTAGCTCTCACACCAATATTTGCGTCTAGAGCCTTTGCATTGAGGGCTATCTGAAAACGGCTGTGGCGCTGAAGTTGCCTGTGAATGTGGAGTTGGTGGCATGTGAAACCCGCATGTGGAGCATTCGTTTGTGTGGGATGCTCTACCTGGTTCATTCCTAGATAATGCACTCAAAGGGCACTAAGCATAGAGAGTGAAAACTGAGTTTCCTTGAGAGCTGCTTGGAAGCCTGATGGTGTGTGAAGTTAGTGAGCCAAATGGAGCTGTTCTCCCACAAGAACCACTCGGCTGATCCTTCTTCAATATGCCCTTCACCAACATGCAGTGTTTCCTTGATTGAATTAGCTCTCACACCAATATTTGCGTCTAGAGCCTTTGCATTGAGGGCTACCTGAAAACGGCTGTGGCGCTGAAGTTGCCTGTGAATGTGGAGTTGGTGGCATCTGAAACCCGCATGTGGAGCATTCGTTTGTGTGGGATGCTCTACCAGGTTCATTCCTAGATAATGCACTCAAAGGGCACTAAGCATAGAGTGTGAAAACTGAGTTTCCTTGAGAGCTGCTTGGAAGCCTGATGGTGTGTGAAGTTAGTGAGCCAAATGGAGTTGTTCTCCCACAAGAACCACTCGGCTGATCCTTCTTCAATATGCCCTTCACCAACATGCATTGTTTCCTTGATTGAATTAGCTCTCACACCAATATTTGCGTCTAGAGCCTTTGCATTGAGGGCTATCTGAAAAGGGCTGTGGCGCTGAAGTTGCCTGTGAATGTGGAGTTGGTGGCATGTGAAACCGGCATGTGGAGCATTCGTTTGTGTGGGATGCTCTACCTGGTTCATTCCTAGATAATGTACTCAAAGGGCACTAAGCATAGAGAGTGAAAACTGAGTTTCCTTGAGAGCTGCTTGGAAGCCTGATGGTGTGTGAAGTTAGTGAGCCAAATGGAGTTGTTCTCCCACAAGAAGCACTCGGCTGATCCTTCATCAATATGCCCTTCACCAACATGTAGTGTTTCCTTGATTGAATTAGCTCTCACACCAATATTTGCATCTAGAGCCTTTGCATTGAGGGCTACCTGAAAATGGCTGTGGCGCTGAAGTTGCCTGTGAATGTGGAGTTGGTGGCATGTGAAACCCGCATGTGGAGTATTCGTTTGTGTGGGATGCTCTACCAGGTTCATTCCTAGATAATGCACTCAAAGGGCACTAAGCATAGAGTGTGAAAACTGAGTTTCCTTGAGAGCTGCTTGGAAGCCTGATGGTGTGTGAAGTTAGTGAGCCAAATGGAGTTGTTCTCCCACAAGAACCACTCGGCTGATCCTTCTTCAATATGCCCTTCACCAACATGCAGTGTTTCCTTGATTGAATTAGCTCTCACACCAATATTTGTGTCTAGAGCCTTTGCATTGAGGGCTACTTGAAAACAGCTGTGGCGCTGAAGTTGCCTGTGAATGTGGTGTTGGTGGCATGTGAAACCCGCATGTGGAGCATTCGTTTGTGTGGGATGCTCTACCAGGTTCATTGCTAGATAATGCACTCAAAGGGCACTAAGCATAGAGTGTGAAAACTGAGTTTCCTTGAGAGCTGCTTGGAAGCCTGGTGGTGTGTGAATTTAGTGAGCCAAATGGAGTTGTTCTCCCACAAGAACCACTCGGCTGATCCTTCTTCAATATGCCCTTCACCAACATGCAGTGTTTCCTTGATTGAATTAGCTCTCACACCAATATTTGCGTCTAGAGCCTTGGCATTGAGGGCTATCTGAAAACGGCTGTGGTGCTGAAGTTGCCTGTGAATGTGGAGTTGGTGGCATGTGAAACCGGCATGTGGAGCATTCGTTTGTGTGGGATGCTCTACCAGGTTCATTCCTAGATAATGCACTCAAAGGGCACTAAGCATAGAGAGTGAAAACTGAGTTTCCTTGAGAGCTGCTTGGAAGCCTGATGGTGTGTGAAGTTAGTAAGCCAAATGGAGTTGTTCTCCCACAAGAACCACTCGGCTGATCCTTCTTCAATATGCCCTTCACCAACATGCAGTGTTTCCTTGATTGAATTAGCTCTCACACCAATATTTGCGTCTAGAGCCTTTGCATTGAGGGCTATCTGAAAACGGCTGTGGCGCTGAAGTTGACTGTGAATGTGGAGTTGGTGGCATGTGAAACCGGCATGTGGAGCATTCGTTTGTGTGGGATGCTCTACCTGGTTCATTCCTAGATAATGCACTCAAAGGGCACTAAGCATAGAGAGTGAAAACTGAGTTTCCTTGAGAGCTGCTTGGAAGCCTGATGGTGTGTGAAGTTAGTGAGCCAAATGGAGTTGTTCTCCCACAAGAACCACTCGGCTGATCCTTCTTCAATATGCCCTTCACCAACATGCAGTGTTTCCTTGATTGAATTAGCTCTCACACCAATATTTGCGTCTAGAGCCTTTGCATTGAGGGCTACCTGAAAATGGCTGTGGCGCTGAAGTTGCCTGTGAATGTGGAGTTGGTGGCATGTGAAACCCGCATGTGGAGTATTCGTTTGTGTGGGATGCTCTACCAGGTTCATTCCTAGATAATGCACTCAAAGGGCACTAAGCATAGAGTGTGAAAACTGAGTTGCCTTGAGAGCTGCTTGGAAGCCTGATGGTGTGTGAAGTTAGTGAGCCAAATGGAGTTGTTCTCCCACAAGAACCACTCGGCTGATCCTTCTTCAATATGCCCTTCACCAACATGCAGTGTTTCCTTGATTGAATTAGCTCTCACACCAATATTTGCGTCTAGAGCCTTTGCATTGAGGGCTACCTGAAAACGGCTGTGGCGCTGAAGTTGCCTGTGAATGTGGAGTTGGTGGCATGTGAAACCCGCATGTGGAGCATTCGTTTGTGTGGGATGCTCTACCAGGTTCATTCCTAGGTAATGCACTCAAAGGGCACTAAGCATAGAGTGTGAAAACTGAGTTTCCTTGAGAGCTGCTTGGAAGCCTGATGGTGTGTGAAGTTAGTGAGCCAAATGGAGTTGTTCTCCCACAAGAACCACTCGGCTGATCCTTCTTCAATATGCCCTTCACGAACATGCAGTGTTTCCTTGATTGAATTAGCTCTCACACCAATATTTGCGTCTAGAGCCTTTGCATTGAGGGCTATCTGAAAACGGCTGTGGTGCTGAAGTTGCCTGTGAATGTGGAGTTGGTGGCATGTGAAACCGGCATGTGGCGCATTCGTTTGTGTGGGATGCTCTACCTGGTTCATTCCTAGATAATGCACTCAAAGGGCATTAAGCATAGAGTGTGAAAACTGAGTTTCCTTGAGAGCTGCTTGGAAGCCTGATGGTGTGTGAAGTTAGTGAGCCAAATGGAGTTGTTCTCCCACAAGAACCACTCGGCTGATCCTTCTTCAATATGCCCTTCACCAACATGTAGTGTTTCCTTGATTGAATTAGCTCTCACACCAATATTTGCGTCTAGAGCCTTTGCATTGAGGGCTATTTGAAAACGGCTGTGGCGCTGAAGTTGCCTGTGAATGTGGTGTTGGTGGCATGTGAAACCCGCATGTGGAGCATTCGTTTGTGTGGGATGCTCTACCAGATTCATTCCTAGATAATGCACTCAAAAGGCACTAAGCATAGAGTGTGAAAACTGAGTTTCCTTGAGAGCTGCTTGGAAGCCTGGTGGTGTGTGAATTTAGTGAGCCAAATGGAGTTGTTCTCCCACAAGAACCACTCGGCTGATCCTTCTTCAATATGCCCTTCACCAACATGCAGTGTTTCCTTGATTGAATTAGCTCTCACACCAATATTTGCGTCTAGAGCCTTGGCATTGAGGGCTATCTGAAAACGGCTGTGGTGCTGAAGTTGCCTGTGAATGTGGAGTTGGTGGCATGTGAAACCGGCATGTGGAGCATTCGTTTGTGTGGGATGCTCTACCAGGTTCATTCCTAGATAATGCACTCAAAGGGCACTAAGCATAGAGAGTGAAAACTGACTTTCCTTGAGAGCTGCTTGGAAGCCTGATGGTGTGTGAAGTTAGTGAGCCAAATGGAGTTGTTCTCCCACAAGAACCACTCGGCTGATCCTTCTTCAATATGCCCTTCACCAAAATGCAGTGTTTCCTTGATTGAATTAGCTCTCACACCAATATTTGCGTCTAGAGCCTTTGCATTGAGGGCTACCTGAAAACGGCTGTGGCGCTGAAGTTGCCTGTGAATGTGGAGTTGGTGGCATGTGAAACCCGCATGTGGAGCATTCGTTTGTGTGGGATGCTCTACCAGGTTCATTCCTAGATAATGCACTCAAAGGGCACTAAGCATAGAGTGTGAAAACTGAGTTTCCTTGAGAGCTGCTTGGAAGCCTGATGGTGTGTGAAGTTAGTGAGCCAAATGGAGTTGTTCTCCCACAAGAACCACTCGGCTGATCCTTCTTCAATATGCCCTTCACCAACATGCAGTGTTTCCTTGATTGAATTAGCTCTCACACCAATATTTGCGTCTAGAGCCTTTGCATTGAGGGCTATTTGAAAACAGCTGTGGCGCTGAAGTTGCCTGTGAATGTTGTGTTGGTGGCATGTGAAACCCGCATGTGGAGCATTCGTTTGTGTGGGATGCTCTACCAGGTTCTTTGCTAGATAATGCACTCAAAGGGCACTAAGCATAGAGTGTGAAAACTGAGTTTCCTTGAGAGCTGCTTGGAAGCCTGATGGTGTGTGAAGTTAGTGAGCCAAATGGAGTTGTTCTCCCACAAGAACCACTCGGCTGATCCTTCTTCAATATGCCCTTCACCAACATGCAGTGTTTCCTTGATTGAATTAGCTCTCACACCAATATTTGCATCTAGAGCCTTTGCATTGAGGGCTACCTGAAAACGGCTGTGGCGCTGAAGTTGCCTGTGAATGTGGAGTTGGTGGCATCTGAAACCCGCATGTGGAGCATTCGTTTGTGTGGGATGCTCGACCAGGTTCATTCCTAGATAATGCACTCAAAGGGCACTAAGCATAGAGTGTGAAAACTGAGTTTCCTTGAGAGCTGCTTGGAAGCCTGATGGTGTGTGAAGTTAGTGAGCCAAATGGAGTTGTTCTCCCACAAGAACCACTCGGCTGATCCTTCTTCAATATGCCCTTCACCAAAATGCAGTGTTTCCTTGATTGAATTAGCTCTCACACCAATATTTGCGTCTAGAGCCTTGGCATTGAGGGCTATCTGAAAACGGCTGTGGCGCTGAAGTTGCCTGTGAATGTGGAGTTGGTGGCATGTGAAACCCGCATGTGGAGCATTCGTTTGTGTGGGATGCTCTACCTGGTTCATTCCTAGATAATGCACTCAAAGGGCACTAAGCATAGAGAGTGAAAACTGAGTTTCCTTGAGAGCTGCTTGGAAGCCTGATGGTGTGTGAAGTTAGTGAGCCAAATGGAGTTGTTCTCCCACAAGAAGCACTCGGCTGATCCTTCTTCAATATGCCCTTCACCAACATGTAGTGTTTCCTTGATTGAATTAGCTCTCACACCAATATTTGCATCTAGAGCCTTTGCATTGAGGGCTACCTGAAAATGGCTGTGGCGCTGAAGTTGCCTGTGAATGTGGAGTTGGTGGCATGTGAAACCCGCATGTGGAGTATTCGTTTGTGTGGGATGCTCTACCAGGTTCATTCCTAGATAATGCACTCAAAGGGCACTAAGCATAGAGTGTGAAAACTGAGTTTCCTTGAGAGCTGCTTGGAAGCCTGATGGTGTGTGAAGTTAGTGAGCCAAATGGAGTTGTTCTCCCACAAGAACCACTCGGCTGATCCTTCTTCAATATGCCCTTCACCAACATGCAGTGTTTCCTTGATTTAATTAGCTCTCACACCAATATTTGCGTCTAGAGCCTTGGCATTGAGGGCTACCTGAAAACGGCTGTGGTGCTGAAGTTGCCTGTGAATGTGGAGTTGGTGGCATGTGAAACCGGCATGTGGAGCATTCGTTTGTGTGGGATGCTCTACCAGGTTCATTCCTAGATAATGCACTCAAAGGGCACTAAGCATCTAGTGTGAAAACTGAGTTTCCTTGAGAGCTGCTTGGAAGCCTGATGGCGTGTGAAGTTAGTGAGCCAAATGGAGTTGTTCTAGCACAAGAACCACTCGGCTGATCCTTCTTCAATATGCCCTTCACCAACATGCAGTGTTTCCTTGATTGAATTAGCTCTCACACCAATATTTGCGTCTAGAGCCTTTGCAGTGAGGGCTATCTGAAAACGGTTGTGGCGCTGAAGTTGCCTGTGAATGTGGAGTTGGTGGCATGTGAAACCCGCATGTGGAGCATTCGTTTGTGTGGGATGCTCTTCCAGGTTCATTCCTAGATAATGCACTCAAAGGGCACTAAGCATAGAGTGTGAAAACTGAGTTTCCTTGAGAGCTGCTTGGAAGCCTGATGGTGTGTGAAGTTAGTGAGCCAAATGGAGTTGTTCTAGCACAAGAACCACTCGGCTGATCCTTCTTCAATATGCCCTTCACCAACATGCAGTGTTTCCTTGATTGAATTAGCTCTCACACCAATATTTGCGTCTAGAGCCTTTGCAGTGAGGGCTACCTGAAAACGGCTGTGGCGCTGAAGTTGCCTGTGAATGTGGAGTTGGTGGCATGTGAAACCCGCCTGTGGAGCATTCGTTTGTGTGGAATGCTCTACCAGGTTCATTCCTAGATAATGCACTCAAAGGTCACTAAGCATAGAGTGTGAAAACTGAGTTTCCTTGAGAGCTGCTTGGAAGCCTGGTGATGTGTGAAGTTAGTGAGCCAAATGGAGTTGTTCTCCCACAAGAACCACTCGGCTGATCCTTCTTCAATATGCCCTTCACCAACATGCAGTGTTTCCTTGATTGAATTAGCTCTCACACCAATATTTGCGTCTAGAGCCTTTGCATTGAGGGCTATCTGAAAAGGGCTGTGGCGCTGAAGTTGCCTGTGAATGTGGAGTTGGTGGCATGTGAAACCCGCAGTGGAGCATTCGTTTGTGTGGGATGCTCTACCAGGTTCATTCCTAGATAATGCACTCAAAGGGCACTAAGCATAGAGTGTGAAAACTGAGTTTCCTTGAGAGCTGCTTGGAAGCCTGATGGTGTGTGAAATTAGTGAGCCAAATGGAGTTGTTCTCCCACAAGAACCACTCGGCTGATCCTTCTTCAATATGTACTTCACCAGCATGCAGTGTTTCCTTGATTGAATTAGCTCTCACACCAATAATTGCGTCTAGAGCCTTTGCATTGACGGCTATCTGAAAACGGCTGTGGCGCTGAAGTTGCCTGTGAATGTGGAGTTGGTGGCATGTGAAACCCGCATGTGGAGCATTCGTTTGTGTGGGATGCTCTACCAGGTTCATTCCTAGATAATGCACTCAAAGGGCACTAAGCATAGAGTGTGAAAACTGAGTTTCCTTGAGAGCTGCTTGGAAGCCTGATGGTGTGTGAAGTTAGTGAGCCAATTGGAGTTGTTCTCCCACATGAACCACTCGGCTGATCCTTCTTCAATATGCCCTTCACCAACATGCAGTGTTTCCTTGATTGAATTAGCTCTCACACCAATATTTGCATCTAGAGCCTTTGCATTGAGGGCTATCTGAAAACGGCTGTGGCGCTGAAGTTGCCTGTGAATGTGGAGTTGGTGGCATGTGAAACCCGCATGTGGAGCATTCGTTTGTGTGGGATGCTCTACCAGGTTCATTCCTAGATAATGCACTCAAAGGGCACTAAGCATAGAGTGTGAAAACTGAGTTTCCTTGAGAGCTGCTTGGAAGCCTGATGGTGTGTGAAGTTAGTGAGCCAAATGGAGTTGTTCTCCCACAAGAACCACTCGGCTGATCCTTCTTCAATATGCCCTTCACCAACATGCAGTGTTTCCTTGATTGAATTAGCTCTCACACCAATATTTGCATCTAGAGCCTTTGCATTGAGGGCTACCTGAAAACGGCTGTGGCGCTGAAGTTGCCTGTGAATGTGGAGTTGGTGGCATCTGAAACCCGCATGTGGAGCATTCGTTTGTGTGGGATGCTCTACCAGGTTCATTTCTAGATAATGCACTCAAAGGGCACTAAGCATAGAGTGTGAAAACTGAGTTTCCTTGAGAGCTGCTTGGAAGCCTGATGGTGTGTGAAGTTAGTGAGCCAAATGGAGTTGTTCTCCCACAAGAACCACTCGGCTGATCCTTCTTCAATATGCCCTTCACCAAAATGCAGTGTTTCCTTGATTGAATTAGCTCTCACACCAATATTTGCGTCTAGAGCCTTTGCATTGAGGGCTACCTGAAAACGGCTGTGGCGCTGAAGTTGCCTGTGAATGTGGAGTTGGTGGCATGTGAAACCCGCATGTGGAGCATTCGTTTGTGTGGGATGCTCTACCAGGTTCATTCCTAGATAATACACTCAAAGGGCACTAAGCATCTAGTGTGAAAACTGAGTTTCCTTGAGAGCTGCTTGGAAGCCTGATGGCGTGTGAAGTTAGTGAGCCAAATGGAGTTGTTCTAGCACAAGAACCACTCGGCTGATCCTTCTTCAATATGCCCTTCACCAACATGTAGTGTTTCCTTGATTGAATTAGCTCTCACACCAATATTTGCGTCTAGAGCCTTTGCAGTGAGGGCTATCTGAAAACGGTTGTGGCGCTGAAGTTGCCTGTGAATGTGGAGTTGGTGGCATGTGAAACCCACAGTGGAGCATTCGTTTGTGTGGCATGCTCTACCAGGTTCATTCCCAGGTAAAGCACTCAAAGGGCACTAAGCATAGAGTGTGAAAACTGAGTTTCCTTGAGAGCTGCTTGGAAGCCTGATGGTGTGTGAAGTTAGTGAGCCAAATGGAGTTGTTCTCCCACAAGAACCACTCGGCTGATCCTTCTTCAATATGCCCTTCACCAACATGCAGTGTTTCCTTGATTGAATTAGCTCTCACACCAATATTTGCGTCTAGAGCCTTTGCATTGAGGGCTATTTGAAAACAGCTGTGGCGCTGAAGTTGCCTGTGAATGTTGTGTTGGTGGCATGTGAAACCCGCATGTGGAGCATTCGTTTGTGTGGGATGCTCTACCAGGTTCTTTGCTAGATAATGCACTCAAAGGGCACTAAGCATAGAGTGTGAAAACTGAGTTTCCTTGAGAGCTGCTTGGAAGCCTGATGGTGTGTGAAGTTAGTGAGCCAAATGGAGTTGTTCTCCCACAAGAACCACTCGGCTGATCCTTCTTCAATATGCCCTTCACCAACATGCAGTGTTTCCTTGATTGAATTAGCTCTCACACCAATATTTGCATCTAGAGCCTTTGCATTGAGGGCTACCTGAAAACGGCTGTGGCGCTGAAGTTGCCTGTGAATGTGGAGTTGGTGGCATCTGAAACCCGCATGTGGAGCATTCGTTTGTGTGGGATGCTCGACCAGGTTCATTCCTAGATAATGCACTCAAAGGGCACTAAGCATAGAGTGTGAAAACTGAGTTTCCTTGAGAGCTGCTTGGAAGCCTGATGGTGTGTGAAGTTAGTGAGCCAAATGGAGTTGTTCTCCCACAAGAACCACTCGGCTGATCCTTCTTCAATATGCCCTTCACCAAAATGCAGTGTTTCCTTGATTGAATTAGCTCTCACACCAATATTTGCGTCTAGAGCCTTGGCATTGAGGGCTATCTGAAAACGGCTGTGGCGCTGAAGTTGCCTGTGAATGTGGAGTTGGTGGCATGTGAAACCGGCATGTGGAGCATTCGTTTGTGTGGGATGCTCTACCTGGTTCATTCCTAGATAATGCACTCAAAGGGCACTAAGCATAGAGAGTGAAAACTGAGTTTCCTTGAGAGCTGCTTGGAAGCCTGATGGTGTGTGAAGTTAGTGAGCCAAATGGAGTTGTTCTCCCACAAGAACCACTCGGCTGATCCTTCATCAATATGCCCTTCACCAACATGTAGTGTTTCCTTGATTGAATTAGCTCTCACACCAATATTTGCATCTAGAGCCTTTGCATTGAGGGCTACCTGAAAATGGCTGTGGCGCTGAAGTTGCCTGTGAATGTGGAGTTGGTGGCATGTGAAACCCGCATGTGGAGTATTCGTTTGTGTGGGATGCTCTACCATGTTCATTCCTAGATAATGCACTCAAAGGGCACTAAGCATAGAGTGTGAAAACTGAGTTTCCTTGAGAGCTGCTTGGAAGCCTGATGGTGTGTGAAGTTAGTGAGCCAAATGGAGTTGTTCTCCCACAAGAACCACTCGGCTGATCCTTCTTCAATATGCCCTTCACCAACATGCAGTGTTTCCTTGATTTAATTAGCTCTCACACCAATATTTGCGTCTAGAGCCTTGGCATTGAGGGCTACCTGAAAACGGCTGTGGTGCTGAAGTTGCCTGTGAATGTGGAGTTGGTGGCATGTGAAACCGGCATGTGGAGCATTCGTTTGTGTGGGATGCTCTACCAGGTTCATTCCTAGATAATGCACTCAAAGGGCACTAAGCATCTAGTGTGAAAACTGAGTTTCCTTGAGAGCTGCTTGGAAGCCTGACGGCGTGTGAAGTTAGTGAGCCAAATGGAGTTGTTCTCCCACAAGAACCACTCGGCTGATCCTTCTTCAATATGCCCTTCACCAACATGCAGTGTTTCCTTGATTGAATTAGCTCTCACACCAATATTTGCGTCTAGAGCCTTTGCAGTGAGGGCTATCTGAAAACGCTTGTGGCGCTGAAGTTGCCTGTGAATGTGGAGTTGGTGGCATGTGAAACCCGCATGTGGAGCATTCGTTTGTGTGGGATGCTCTTCCAGGTTCATTCCTAGATAATGCACTCAAAGGGCACTAAGCATAGAGTGTGAAAACTGAGTTTCCTTGAGAGCTGCTTGGAAGCCTGATGGTGTGTGAAGTTAGTGAGCCAAATGGAGTTGTTCTAGCACAAGAACCACTCGGCTGATCCTTCTTCAATATGCCCTTCACCAACATGCAGTGTTTCCTTGATTGAATTAGCTCTCACACCAATATTTGCGTCTAGAGCCTTTGCAGTGAGGGCTACCTGAAAACGGCTGTGGCGCTGAAGTTGCCTGTGAATGTGGAGTTGGTGGCATGTGAAACCCGCCTGTGGAGCATTCGTTTGTGTGGCATGCTCTACCAGGTTCATTCCTAGATAATGCACTCAAAGGGCACTAAGCATAGAGTGTGAAAACTGAGTTTCCTTGAGAGCTGCTTGGAAGCCTGGTGATGTGTGAAGTTAGTGAGCCAAATGGAGTTGTTCTCCCACAAGAACCACTCGGCTGATCCTTCTTCAATATGCCCTTCACCAACATGCAGTGTTTCCTTGATTGAATTAGCTCTCACACCAATATTTGCGTCTAGAGCCTTTGCATTGAGGGCTATCTGAAAAGGGCTGTGGCGCTGAAGTTGCCTGTGAATGTGGAGTTGGTGGCATGTGAAACCCGCAGTGGAGCATTCGTTTGTGTGGGATGCTCTACCAGGTTCATTCCTAGATAATGCACTCAAAGGGCACTAAGCATAGAGTGTGAAAACTGAGTTTCCTTGAGAGCTGCTTGGAAGCCTGATGGTGTGTGAAATTAGTGAGCCAAATGGAGTTGTTCTCCCACAAGAACCACTCGGCTGATCCTTCTTCAATATGTACTTCACCAGCATGCAGTGTTTCCTTGATTGAATTAGCTCTCACACCAATAATTGCGTCTAGAGCCTTTGCATTGACGGCTATCTGAAAACGGCTGTGGCGCTGAAGTTGCCTGTGAATGTGGAGTTGGTGGCATCTGAAACCCGCATGTGGAGCATTCGTTTGTGTGGGATGCTCTACCAGGTTCATTCCTAGATAATGCACTCAAAGGGCACTAAGCATAGAGTGTGAAAACTGAGTTTCCTTGAGAGCTGCTTGGAAGCCTGATGGTGTGTGAAGTTAGTGAGCCAATTGGAGTTGTTCTCCCACATGAACCACTCGGCTGATCCTTCTTCAATATGCCCTTCACCAACATGCAGTGTTTCCTTGATTGAATTAGCTCTCACACCAATATTTGCGTCTAGAGCCTTTGCATTGAGGGCTATCTGAAAACGGCTGTGGCGCTGAAGTTGCCTGTGAATGTGGAGTTGGTGGCATGTGAAACCCGCATGTGGAGCATTCGTTTGTGTGGGATGCTCTACCAGGTTCATTCCTAGATAATGCACTCAAAGGGCACTAAGCATAGAGTGTGAAAACTGAGTTTCCTTGAGAGCTGCTTGGAAGCCTGATGGTGTGTGAAGTTAGTGAGCCAAATGGAGTTGTTCTCCCACAAGAACCACTCGGCTGATCCTTCTTCAATATGCCCTTCACCAAAATGCAGTGTTTCCTTGATTGAATTAGCTCTCACACCAATATTTGCGTCTAGAGCCTTTGCATTGAGGGCTACCTGAAAACGGCTGTGGCGCTGAAGTTGCCTGTGAATGTGGAGTTGGTGGCATGTGAAACCCGCATGTGGAGCATTCGTTTGTGTGGGATGCTCTACCAGGTTCATTCCTAGATAATGCACTCAAAGGGCACTAAGCATCTAGTGTGAAAACTGAGTTTCCTTGAGAGCTGCTTGGAAGCCTGATGGCGTGTGAAGTTAGTGAGCCAAATGGAGTTGTTCTAGCACAAGAACCACTCGGCTGATCCTTCTTCAATATGCCCTTCACCAACATGCAGTGTTTCCTTGATTGAATTAGCTCTCACACCAATATTTGCGTCTAGAGCCTTTGCATTGTGGGCTATCTGAAAACGGTTGTGGCGCTGAAGTTGCCTGTGAATGTGGAGTTGGTGGCATGTGAAACCCGCATGTGGAGCATCCGTTTGTGTGGGATGCTCTTCCAGGTTCATTCCTAGATAATGCACTCAAAGGGCACTAAGCATAGAGTGTGAAAACTGAGTTTCCTTGAGAGCTGCTTGGAAGCCTGATGGTGTGTGAAGTTAGTGAGCCAAATGGAGTTGTTCTCCCACAAGAACCACTCGGCTGATCCTTCTTCAATATGCCCTTCACCAACATGCAGTGTTTCCTTGATTGAATTAGCTCTCACACCAATATTTGCATCTAGAGCCTTTGCATTGAGGGCTACCTGAAAACGGCTGTGGCGCTGAAGTTGCCTGTGAATGTGGAGTTGGTGGCATCTGAAACCCGCATGTGGAGCATTCGTTTGTGTGGGATGCTCTACCAGGTTCATTCCTAGATAATGCACTCAAAGGGCACTAAGCATAGAGTGTGAAAACTGAGTTTCCTTGAGAGCTGCTTGGAAGCCTGATGGTGTGTGAAGTTAGTGAGCCAAATGGAGTTGTTCTCCCACAAGAACCACTCGGCTGATCCTTCTTCAATATGCCCTTCACCAAAATGCAGTGTTTCCTTGATTGAATTAGCTCTCACACCAATATTTGCATCTAGAGCCTTTGCATTGAGGGCTACCTGAAAACGGCTGTGGCGCTGAAGTTGCCTGTGAATGTGGAGTTGGTGGCATGTGAAACCGGCATGTGGAGCATTCGTTTGTGTGGGATGCTCTACCTGGTTCATTCCTAGATAATGCACTCAAAGGGCACTAAGCATAGAGAGTGAAAACTGAGTTTCCTTGAGAGCTGCTTGGAAGCCTGGTGGTGTGTGAAGTTAGTGAGCCAAATGGAGTTGTTCTCCCACAAGAAGCACTCGGCTGATCCTTCATCAATATGCCCTTCACCAACATGTAGTGTTTCCTTGATTGAATTAGCTCTCACACCAATATTTGCGTCTAGAGCCTTTGCATTGAGGGCTACCTGAAAATGGCTTTGGCGCTGAAGTTGCCTGTGAATGTGGAGTTGGTGGCATGTGAAACCCGCATGTGGAGCATTCGTTTGTGTGGGATGCTCTACCAGGTTCATTGCTAGATAATGCACTCAAAGGGCACTAAGCATAGAGTGTGAAAACTGAGTTTCCTTGAGAGCTGCTTGGAAGCCTGATGGTGTGTGAAGTTAGTGAGCCAAATGGAGTTGTTCTCCCACAAGAACCACTCGGCTGATCCTTCTTCAATATGCCCTTCACCAACATGCAGTGTTTCCTTGATTGAATTAGCTCTCACACCAATATTTGCACCTAGAGCCTTGGCATTGAGGGCTATCTGAAAACGGCTGTGGCGCTGAAGTTGCCTGTGAATGTGGAGTTGGTGGCATGTGAAACCGGCATGTGGAGCATTCGTTTGTGTGGGATGCTCTACCTGGTTCATTCCTAGATAATGCACTCAAAGGGCACTAAGCATAGAGAGTGAAAACTGAGTTTCCTTGAGAGCTGCTTGGAAGCCTGATGGTGTGTGAAGTTAGTGAGCCAAATGGAGTTGTTCTCCCACAAGAACCACTCGGCTGATCCTTCTTCAATATGCCCTTCACCAAAATGCAGTGTTTCCTTGATTGAATTAGCTCTCACACCAATATTTGCGTCTAGAGCCTTTGCATTGAGGGCTATCTGAGAACGGCTGTGGCGCTGAAGTTGCCTGTGAATGTGGAGTTGGTGGCATCTGAAACCCGCATGTGGAGCATTGGATTGTGTGGGATGCTCTACCAGGTTCATTCCTAGATAATGCACTCAAAGGGCACTAAGCATAGAGTGTGAAAACTGAGTTTCCTTGAGAGCTGCTTGGAAGCCTGATGGTGTGTGAAGTTAGTGAGCCAAATGGAGTTGTTCTCCCACAAGAACCACTCGGCTGATCCTTCTTCAATATGCCCTTCACCAAAATGCAGTGTTTCCTTGATTGAATTAGCTCTCACACCAATATTTGCGTCTAGAGCCTTTGCATTGAGAGCTATCTGAAAAGGGCTGTGGCGCTGAAGTTGCCTGTGAATGTGGAGTTGGTGGCATGTGAAACCGGCATGTGGAGCATTCGTTTGTGTGGGATGCTCTACCTGGTTCATTCCTAGATAATGCACTCAAAGGGCACTAAGCATAGAGAGTGAAAACTGAGTTTCCTTGAGAGCTGCTTGGAAGCCTGATGGTGTGTGAAGTTAGTGAGCCAAATGGAGTTGTTCTCCCACAAGAAGCACTCGGCTGATCCTTCATCAATATGCCCTTCACCAACATGCAGTGTTTCCTTGATTGAATTAGCTCTCACACCAATATTTGCGTCTAGAGCCTTTGCATTGAGGGCTACCTGAAAATGGCTGTGGCGCTGAAGTTGCCTGTGAATGTGGAGTTGGTGGCATGTGAAACCCACATGTGGAGTATTCGTTTGTGTGGGATGCTCTACCAGGTTCATTCCTAGATAATGCACTCAAAGGGCACTAAGCATAGAGTGTGAAAACTGAGTTTCCTTGAGAGCTGCTTGGAAGCCTGATGGTGTGTGAAGTTAGTGAGCCAAATGGAGTTGTTCTCCCACAAGAACCACTCGGCTGATCCTTCTTCAATATGCCCTTCACCAACATGCAGTGTTTCCTTGATTGAATTAGCTCTCACACCAATATTTGCATCTAGAGCCTTTGCATTGAGGGCTATTTGAAAACAGCTGTGGCGCTGAAGTTGCCTGTGAATGTGGTGTTGGTGGCATGTGAAACCCGCATGTGGAGCATTCGTTTGTGTGGGATGCTCTACCAGGTTCATTGCTAGATAATGCACTCAAAGGGCACTAAGCATAGAGTGTGAAAACTGAGTTTCCTTGAGAGCTGCTTGGAAGCCTGGTGGTGTGTGAATTTAGTGAGCCAAATGGAGTTGTTCTCCCACAAGAACCACTCGGCTGATCCTTCTTCAATATGCCCTTCACCAACATGCAGTGTTTCCTTGATTGAATTAGCTCTCACACCAATATTTGCGTCTAGAGCCTTGGCATTGAGGGCTATCTGAAAACGGCTGTGGTGCTGAAGTTGCCTGTGAATGTGGAGTTGGTGGCATGTGAAACCGGCATGTGGAGCATTCGTTTGTGTGGGATGCTCTACCAGGTTCATTCCTAGATAATGCACTCAAAGGGCACTAAGCATAGAGAGTGAAAACTGACTTTCCTTGAGAGCTGCTTGGAAGCCTGATGGTGTGTGAAGTTAGTGAGCCAAATGGAGTTGTTCTCCCACAAGAACCACTCGGCTGATCCTTCTTCAATATGCCCTTCACCAACATGCAGTGTTTCCTTGATTGAATTAGCTCTCACACCAATATTTGCGTCTAGAGCCTTTGCATTGAGGGCTATTTGAAAACAGCTGTGGCGCTGAAGTTGCCTGTGAATGTGGTGTTGGTGGCATGTGAAACCCACATGTGGAGCATTCGTTTGTGTGGGATGCTCTACCAGGTTCATTGCTAGATAATGCACTCAAAGGGCACTAAGCATAGAGTGTGAAAACTGAGTTTCCTTGAGAGCTGCTTGGAAGCCTGGTGGTGTGTGAATTTAGTGAGCCAAATGGAGTTGTTCTCCCACAAGAACCACTCGGCTGATCCTTCTTCAATATGCCCTTCACCAACATGCAGTGTTTCCTTGATTGAATTAGCTCTCACACCAATATTTGCGTCTAGAGCCTTGGCATTGAGGGCTATCTGAAAACGGCTGTGGCGCTGAAGTTGCCTGTGAATGTGGAGTTGGTGGCATGTGAAACCGGCATGTGGAGCATTCGTTTGTGTGGGATGCTCTACCAGGTTCATTCCTAGATAATGCACTCAAAGGGCACTAAGCATAGAGAGTGAAAACTGAGTTTCCTTGAGAGCTGCTTGGAAGCCTGATGGTGTGTGAAGTTAGTGAGCCAAATGGAGTTGTTCTCCCACAAGAACCACTCGGCTGATCCTTCTTCAATATGCCCTTCACCAACATGCAGTGTTTCCTTGATTGAATTAGCTCTCACACCAATAATTGCGTCTAGAGCCTTTGCATTGAGAGCTACCTGAAAACGGCTGTGGCGCTGAAGTTGCCTGTGAATGTGGAGTTGGTGGCATGTGAAACCCGCATGTGGAGCATTCGTTTGTGTGGGATGCTCTACCAGGTTCATTCCTAGATAATGCACTCAAAGGGCACTAAGCATAGAGTGTGAAAACTGAGTTTCCTTGAGAGCTGCTTGGAAGCCTGAAGGTGTGTGAAGTTAGTGAGCCAAATGGAGTTGTTCTCCCACAAGAAGCACTCGGCTGATCCTTCATCAATATGCCCTTCACCAACATGTAGTGTTTCCTTGATTGAATTAGCTCTCACACCAATATTTGCGTCTAGAGCCTTTGCATTGAGGGCTATCTGAAAATGGCTGTGGCGCTGAAGTTGCCTGTGAATGTGGAGTTGGTGGCATGTGAAACCCGCATGTGGAGTATTCGTTTGTGTGGGATGCTCTACCAGGTTCATTCCTAGATAATGCACTCAAAGGGCACTAAGCATAGAGTGTGAAAACTGAGTTTCCTTGAGAGCTGCTTGGAAGCCTGGTGGTGTGTGAAGTTAGTGAGCCAAATGGAGTTGTTCTCCCACAAGAACCACTCGGCTGATCCTTCTTCAATATGCCCTTCACGAACATGCAGTGTTTCCTTGATTGAATTAGCTCTCACACCAATATTTGCGTCTAGAGCCTTTGCATTGAGGGCTATCTGAAAACGGCTGTGGCGCTGAAGTTGCCTGTGAATGTGGAGTTGGTGGCATGTGAAACCGGCATGTGGAGCATTCGTTTGTGTGGGATGCTCTACCTGGTTCATTCCTAGATAATGCACTCAAAGGGCACTAAGCATAGAGTGTGAAAACTGAGTTTCCTTGAGAGCTGCTTGGAAGCCTGATGGTGTGTGAAGTTAGTGAGCCAAATGGAGTTGTTCTCCCACAAGAACCACTCGGCTGATCCTTCTTCAATATGCCCTTCACCAACATGCAGTGTTTCCTTGATTGAATTAGCTCTCACACCAATATTTGCGTCTAGAGCCTTGGCATTGAGGGCTATTTGAAAACAGCTGTGGCGCTGAAGTTGCCTGTGAATGTGGTGTTGGTGGCATGTGAAACCCGCATGTGGAGCATTCGTTTGTGTGGGATGCTCTACCAGGTTCATTCCTAGATAATGCACTCAAAGGGCACTAAGCATAGAGTGTGAAAACTGAGTTTCCTTGAGAGCTGCTTGGAAGCCTGATGGTGTGTGAAGTTAGTGAGCCAAATGGAGTTGTTCTCCCACAAGAACCACTCGGCTGATCCTTCTTCAATATGCCCTTCACCAACATGCAGTGTTTCCTTGATTGAATTAGCTCTCACACCAATATTTGCGTCTAGAGCCTTTGCATTGAGGGCTACCTGAAAACGGCTGTGGCGCTGAAGTTGCCTGTGAATGTGGAGTTGGTGGCATGTGAAACCCGCATGTGGAGCATTGGTTTGTGTGGCATGCTCTACCAGGTTCATTCCTAGATAATGCACTCAAAGGGCACTAAGCATAGAGTGTGAAAACTGAGTTTCCTTGAGAGCTGCTTGGAAGCCTGATGGTGTGTGAAGTTAGTGAGCCAAATGGAGTTGTTCTCCCACAAGAACCACTCGGCTGATCCTTCTTCAATATGCCCTTCACCAACATGCAGTGTTTCCTTGATTGAATTAGCTCTCACACCAATATTTGCATCCAGAGCCTTTGCATTGAGGGCTATTTGAAAACGGCTGTGGCGCTGAAGTTCCCTTAAATGTGGAGTTGGTGACATGTGAAACCCGCATGTGGAGCATTCGTTTGTGTGGGATGCTCTACCAGGTTCATTCCTAGATAATGCACTCAAAGGGCACTAAGCATAGAGTTTGAATACTGAGTTTCCTTGAGAGCTGCTTGGAAGCCTGATGGTGTGTGAAGTTAGTGAGCCAAATGGAGTTGTTCTAGCACAAGAACCACTCGGCTGATCCTTCTTCAATATGCCCTTCACCAACATGCAGTGTTTCCTTGATTGAATTAGCTCTCACACCAATATTTGCGTCTAGAGCCTTTGCATTGAGGGCTACCTGAAAACGGCTGTGGCGCTGAAGTTGCCTGTGAATGTGGAGTTGGTGGCATGTGAAACCCGCATGTGGAGCATTCGTTTGTGTGGGATGCTCTACCAGGTTCATTCCTAGATAATGCACTCAAAGGACACTAAGCATAGAGTGTGAAAACTGAGTTTCCTTGAGAGCTGCTTGGAAGCCTGATGGTGTGTGAAGTTAGTGAGCCAAATGGAGTTGTTCTAGCACAAGAACCACTCGGCTGATCCTTCTTCAATATGCCCTTCACCAACATGCATTGTTTCCTTGATTGAATTAGCTCTCACACCAATATTTGCGTCTAGAGCCTTTGCATTGAGGGCTATCTGAAAACGGCTGTGGCGCTGAAGTTGCCTGTGAATGTGGAGTTGGTGGCATGTGAATCCCGCATGTGGAGCATTCGTTTGTGTGGGATGCTCTACCAGGTTCATTCCTAGATAATGCACTCAAAGGGCACTAAGCATAGAGTGTGAAAACTGAGTTTCCTTGAGAGGTGCTTGGAAGCCTGATGGTGTGTGAAATTAGTGAGTAAATGGAGTTGTTCCCCCACAAGAACCAATCGGCTGATCTTCTTCAATATGCCCTTCACCAACATGCAGTGTTTCCTTGATTGAATTAGCTCTCACACCAATATTTGCGTCTAGAGCCTTTGCATTGAGGGCTATCTGAAAACGGCTGTGGCGCTGAAGTTGCCTGTGAATGTGGAGTTGGCGGCATGTGAAACCCGCATGTGGAGCATTCGTTTGTGTGGGATGCTCTACCAGGTTCATTCCTAGATAATGCACTCAAAGGTCACTAAGCATAGAGTGTGAATACTGAGTTTCCTTGAGAGCTGCTTGGAAGCCTGATGGTGTGTGAAGTTAGTGAGCAATTGGAGTTGTTCTAGCACAAGAACCACTCGGCTGATCCTTCTTCAATATGCCCTTAACCAACATGCATTGTTTCCTTGATTGAATTAGATCTCACACCAATATTTGCGTCTAGAGCCTTTGCCTTGAGGGCTATCTGAAAACGGCTGTGGCGCTGAACTTGCCTGTGAATGTGGAGTTGGTGGCATGTGAAACCCGCATGTGGAGCATTCGTTTGTGTGGATGCTCTACCAGGTTCATTCCTAGATAATGCACTCAAAGGGCACTAAGCATAGAGTGTGAAAACTGAGTTTCCTTGAGAGGTGCTTGGAAGCCTGATGGTGTGTGAAATTAGTGAGTAAATGGAGTTGTTCCCCCACAAGAACCACTCAGCTGATCCTTCTTCAATATGCCCTTCACCAACATGCAGTGTTTCCTTGATTGAATTAGCTCTCACACCAATATTTGCGTCTAGAGCCTTTGCATTGAGGGCTATCTGAAAATGGCTGTGGCGCTGAAGTTGCCTGTGAATGTGGAGTTGGTGGCATGTGAAACCCGCATGTGGAGCATTCGTTTGTGTGGGATGCTCTACCAGGTTCATTCCTAGATAATGCACTCAAAGGGCACTAAGCATAGAGTGTGAAAACTGAGTTTCCTTGAGAGCTGCTTGGAAGCCTGATGGTGTGTGAAGTTAGTGAGCCAAATGGAGTTGTTCTCCCACAAGAACCACTCGGCTGATCCTTCATCACTATGCCCTTCACCAACATGCAGTGTTTCCTTGATTGAATTAGCTCTCACACCAATATTTGCGTCTAGAGCCTTTGCATTGAGGGCTATCTGAAAACGGCTGTGGCGCTGAAGTTGCCTGTGAATGTGGAGTTGGTGGCATGTGAAACCCGCATGTGGAGCATTCGTTTGTGTGGGATGCTCTACCAGGTTCATTCCTAGATAATGCACTCAAAGGGCACTAAGCATAGAGTGTGAATACTGAGTTTCCTTGAGAGCTGCTTGGAAGCCTGATGGTTGTGAAGTTAGTGAGCCAATTGGAGTTGTTCTACCACAAGAACCACTCGGCTGATCCTTCTTCAATATGCCCTTCACCAACATGCAGTGTTTCCTTGATTGAATTAGCTCTCACACCAATATTTGCGTCTAGAGCCTTTGCATTGAGGGCTATCTGAAAACAGCTGTGGCGCTGAAGTTGCCTGTGAATGTGGAGTTGGTGGCATGTGAAACCCGCATGTGGAGCATTCGTTTGTGTGGATGCTCTACCAGGTTCATTCCTAGATAATGCACTCAAAGGTCACTAAGCATAGAGTGTGAATACTGAGTTTCCTTGAGAGCTGCTTGGAAGCCTGATGGTTTGTGAAGTTAGTGAGCCAAATGGAGTTGTTCTCCCACAAGAACCACTCGGCTGATCCTTCTTCAATATGCCCTTCACCAACATGCAGTGTTTCCTTGATTGAATTAGCTCTCACACCAATATTTGCGTCTAGAGCCTTTGCATTGAGGGCTATCTGAAAACGGCTGTGGCGCTGAAGTTGCCTGTGAATGTGGAGTTGGTGGCATGTGAAACCCGCATGTGGAGCATTCGTTTGTGTGGGATGCTCTACCAGGTTCATTCCTAGATAATGCACTCAAAGGGCACTAAGCATAGAGTGTGAAAACTGAGTTCCTTGAGAGCTGCTTGGAAGCCTGATGGTGTGTGAAGTTAGTGAGCCAAATGGAGTTGTTCTCCCACAAGAACCACTCGGCTGATCCTTCATCAATATGCCCTTCACCAAATGCAGTGTTTCCTTGATTGAATTAGCTCTCACACCAATATTTGCGTCTAGAGCCTTTGCATTGAGGGCTATCTGAAAACGGCTGTGGCGCTGAAGTTGCCTGTGAATGTGGAGTTGGTGGCATGTGAAACCCGCATGTGGAGCATTCGTTTGTGTGGATGCTCTACCAGGTTCATTCCTAGATAATGCACTCAAAGGTCACTAAGCATAGAGTGTGAATACTGAGTTTCCTTGAGAGCTGCTTGGAAGCCTGATGGTTTGTGAAGTTAGTGAGCCAATTGGAGTTGTTCTCCCACAAGAACCACTCGGCTGATCCTTCTTCAATATGCCCTTCACCAACATGCAGTGTTTCCTTGATTGAATTAGCTCTCACACCAATATTTGCGTCTAGAGCCTTTGCATTGAGGCCTATCTGAAAACAGCTGTGGCGCTGAAGTTGCCTGTGAATGTGGAGTTGGTGGCATGTGAAACCCGCATGTGGAGCATTCGTTTGTGTGGGATGCTCTACCAGGTTCATTCCTAGATAATGCACTCAAAGGTCACTAAGCATAGAGTGTGAATACTGAGTTTCCTTGAGAGCTGCTTGGAAGCCTGATGGTGTGTGAAGTTAGTGAGCCAAATGCAGTTGTTCTCCCACAAGAACCACTCGGCTGATCCTTCTTCAATATGCCCTTCACCAACATGCAGTGTTTCCTTGATTGAATTAGCTCTCACACCAATATTTGTGCCTAGAGCCTTTGCATTGAGGTCTATCTGAAAATGGCTGTGGCGCTGAAGTTGCCTGTGAATGTGGAGTTGGTGGCATGTGAAACCCGAATGTGGAGCATTCGTTTGTGTGGGATGCTCTACCAGGTTCATTCCTAGATAATGCACTCAAAGGGCACTAAGCATAGAGTGTGAAAACTGAGTTTCCTTGAGAGATGCTTGAAGCCTGATTGTGTGTGAAGTTAGTGAGGCAAATGGAGTTGTTCTCCCACAAGAACCACTCGGCTGATCCTTCTTCAATATGCCCTTCACCAACATGCAGTGTTTCCTTGATTGAATTAGCTCTCACACCAATATTTGCGTCTAGAGCCTTTGCATTGAGGGCTATCTGAAAACGGCTGTGGCGCTGAAGTTGCCTGTGAATGTGGAGTTGGTGGCATGTGAAACCCTCATGTGGAGCATTCGTTTGTGTGAAATGCTCGACCAGGTTCATTACTAGGTAATGCACTCAAAGGGCACTAAGCATAGAGTGTGAAAACTGAGTTTCCTTGAGAGCTGCTTGGAAGCCTGATGGTGTGTGAAGTTAGTGAGCCAAACGGAGTTGTTCTCCCACAAGAACCACTCGGCTGATTCTTCTTCAATATGCCCTTCACCAACATGCAGTGTTTCCTTGATTGAATTAGCTCTCACACCAATATTTGCGTCTAGAGCCTTTGCATTGAGGGCTATCTGAAAACGGCTGTGGCGCTGAAGTTGCCTGTGAATGTGAGTTGGTGGCATGTGAAACCCTTATGTGGAGCATTCGTTTGTGTGGGATGCTCTACCAGGTTCATTCCTAGATAATGCACTCAAAGGGCACTAAGCATAGAGTGTGAAAACTGAGTTTCCTTGAGAGCTGCTTGGAAGCCTGATGGTGTGTGAAGTTAGTGAGCCAAATGGTGTTGTTCTAGCACAAAAACCACTCGGCTGATCCTTCTTCAATATGCCCTTCACCAACATGCAGTGTTTCCTTGATTGAATTAGCTCTCACACCAATATTTGCGTCTAGAACCTGTAAATTGAGGGCTATCTGAAAACGGCTGTGGCAGTGAAGTTGCCTGTGAATGTGGAGTTGGTGGCATGTGAAACCCGCATGTGGAGCATTCGTTTGTGTGGGATGCTCTACCAGGTTCATTCCTAGATAATGCACTCAAAGGGCACTAAGCATAGAGTGTGAATACTGAGTTTCATTGAGAGCTGCTTGGAAGCCTGATGGTGTGTGAAGTTAGTGAGCCAAATGGAGTTGTTCTCCCACAAGAACCACTCGGCTGATCCTTCTTCAATATGCCCTTCACCAACATGCAGTGTTTCCTTGATTGAATTAGCTCTCACACCAATATTTGCGTCTAGAGCCTTTGCATTGAGGGCTATCTGAAAACGGCTGTGGCGCTGAAGTTGCCTGTGAATGTGGAGTTGGTGGCATGTGAAACCCGCATGTGGAGCATTCGTTTGTGTGGGATGCTCTACCAGGTTCATTCCTAGATAATGCACTCAAAGGGCACTAAGCATAGAGTGTGAAAACTGAGTTTCCTTGAGAGCTGCTTGGAAGCCTGATGGTGTGTGAAGTTAGTGAGCCAAATGGTGTTGTTCTAGCACAAAAACCACTCGGCTGATCCTTCTTCAATATGCCCTTCACCAACATGCAGTGTTTCCTTGATTGAATAGCTCTCACACCAATATTTGCGCCTAGAACCTGTAAATTGAGGGCTATCTGAAAACGGCTGTGGCACTGAAGTTGCCTGTGAATGTGGAGTTGGTGCATGTGAAACCCGCATGTGGAGCATTCGTTTGTGTGGGATGCTCTACCAGGTTCATTCCTAGGTAATGCACTCAAAGGGCACTAAGCATAGAGTGTGAAACTGAGTTTCCTTGAGAGCTGCTTGAAAGCCTGATGGTGTGTGAAGTTAGTGAGCCAAATGGAGTTGTTCTCCCACAAGAACCACTCGGCTGATCCTTCTTCAATATGCCCTTCACCAACATGCAGTGTTTCCTTGATTGAATTAGCTCTCACACCAATATTTGCGTCTAGAGCCTTTGCATTGAGGGCTATCTGAAAATGCTGTGGCGCTGAAGTTGCCTGTGAATGTGGAGTTGGTGGCATGTGAAACCCGCATGTGGAGCATTCGTTTGTGTGGGATGCTCTACCAGGTTCATTCCTAGATAATGCACTCAAAGGGCACTAAGCATAGAGTGTGAAAACTGAGTTTCCTTGAGAGCTGCTTGGAAGCCTGATGGTGTGTGAAGTTAGTGAGCCAAATGGAGTTGTTCTCCCACAAGAACCACTCGGCTGATCCTTCTTCAATATGCCCTTCACCAACATGCAGTGTTTCCTTGATTGAATTAGCTCTCACACCAATATTTGCGTCTAGAGCCTTTGCATTGAGGGCTATCTGAAAACGGCTGTGGCGCTGAAGTTGCCTGTGAATGTGGAGTTGGCTGGCATGTGAAACCCGCATGTGGAGCATTCGTTTGTGTGGATGCTCTACCAGGTTCATTCCTAGATAATGCACTCAAAGGGCACTAAGCATAGAGTGTGAATACTGAGTTTCCTTGAGAGCTGCTTGGAAGCA